>NC_088365.1:42231094-42243594 GCF_034508935.2 Berghia stephanieae | reverse complement strand
CCGAACTCCCCATGGAAATTATATATGCAGACGACATTGACTTTATTGGCCTCAAACAAGTCAGTGTAAAATTAATCCAAAAGGCTTTACAAAAACACCTAACTGACGTTAATACTGACAAAACAGATGCAACATTACTGTCAAGGCAGAAAGATGGTTGGAGAGTCACGAAGAAAAATAGGATAATTAATAGGAGACAAGGATGATGCAGAAAGAAGAAAAAGTTTATCGACGGTTGCACAAAACATAATTACATATTAGATAGATAGATCTATCTATATGGATTAGAAAAGATAAAATAAAAATAAACACTAAAATCATATTATACACAAACTTTGTAAAATCCGTTCTTATATATATAAATGCCGAACATGGGCACTGACTGGAACCGAAGAGCAAAGATTAGACAGATTCCATAGAAAACAACTGAAAAGAGTCCGGAATATACGATACCCCAGAAAAAATAAGCAATAAAACACTGTATGAAAAATGTAATGAAAGACCCTTATCCATTTCAATCCTGGAGGCAAGATGGCAGCTTTTGGGCATATACTCAGAAGAGATGAAAATATACCAGCTAATAAAGCCATGAATACGTTTTTCACCCCATCTGGACACAAGAAATATAAAGACAGACCACCCACGTCAATTCACACTGTCCTGAATCGAGACCTAAAACGTCTACAAAATAACAAAGGACTAAAATCAAAGGATGACCTTATGAAATTTGCATCCACAGCAAAAGACCGTGAACTGTGGAAGGAATTGACACATGAATTGAGAGGCAACCAAGACGTCCCGATCGGATGATTAAGAAGCAAGGCCTTATGTCAGTAAGTCAGTAAATCCATGTATGTATGTATTATTTAGTGTATGCGACTGGTGTAAAGATCTTTGTGAAGTATGCGTGTACGTTTGATCAAGTGTTTTGAGGTTTAGTCATTGAAAGAGTACTGTTATTATTATTATTATTATTATTATTATTATTATTATTATTATTATTATTATTATTATTATTATTATTATTATTATTATTATTATTATATTATATTATTATATTATTATTATTATTATTATTATTATTATTATTATTATTATTATTATTATTATTATTATTATATTATTATCATCATCATCATCATCATCATCATCATCATCATCATCATCATCATCATCATCATCATTATTATTATTATTATTATTATATTATATATTATTATTTTATTATTATTATTTATTATTATCATTATGATTATTATTACTATTCTTCATCTTCTTCTTCTTCTTCTTCTTCTTCTTCTTCTTCTTCTTCTTCTTCTTCTTCTTCTTCTTCTTCTCCTTCTTCTTCTTCCACTACTACTACTACTACTACTACTACTACTACTACTACTACTACTACTACTACTTCTACTACTACTACTACTACTACTACTACTACTACTACTACTACTACTACCACTACTACTACTACTACACTACTACTACTACTACTACTACTACTACTTCTCTACTCCTATATTATTATATATTTCTTCTATCTTTTATATTATTATTATTATTATTATTATTATTATTATTATTATTATTATTATTATTATTATTTATTATTATATTATTATTATTATTATTATTATTATTATATTATTATTATATATTATTATTATTATTATTATTATTATTATTATTATTATTATATTATTATTATTTATTATTATTATTATTATTATTATTATTATTATTATTATTATTATTATTATTATTATTATTATTATTATTATTATTATTATTATTATTATTATTATTATTTATATTATATATTATTATTATTATTATTAATTATTATCTATTATTATAATACTATTATTATTTTATCCAACGTGAAAAACGGAGCACGTAATGTTTCTTTTATCAAGGCCAAGTTGGGATATAGTTTTGAGTTCGTTTTGTTATTCAAAATTATGCACATACAATACATACACAATTTCATTCTCCCACACACAAACACACACAGACTCCTACCCACACAAGGTAATTATATCATTTTAAAAAATCAAGCTCTACTCTAAAATAGGAAATATGTAACCAAAGGACACAACAAAAGAATTCCATTGACGTTACAAGAAGATTTCCATTTGAAAATAACAAGGCTTCGAGAATCGATAACAATCAACCATTCCATTGGAGGCTGAACTTCTAAATCACAATTCCACTTAAATTAATTGTACAGAAACGTCATTATCTCCTAAATTAGCACCAGGAAGTTTTACTTAGATGTTGAAAAATGTCTTATTCTTTAATCAACATTATCATCTGCCTCGTCGTCGTCGACGTCGTCGTAATCGCCATCATCGTGATCTTAAATTCATCAACTAACTAATTTCTAAACACATCATTTAAATCATGAAATATAATAAATAGCATTATGATACTGGTACTAGAAGAGAGAGAGAGAGAGAGAGAGAGAGAGAGAGAGAGAGAGAGAGAGAGAGAGAGCGCATCATCATATTGTTTCACACAAGTGCTGGATCCATTTCATAGTCTCTTGGCTGCAGGTTCTTAAGCCAGTGTCAGTGCACTTCGGTCCCAAGTTATTCTCCAAGAGAATAAACAGACGGAGAGAGAGAGTGTGAGAGAGAGAGAGAGAGAGAGAGAGAGAGAGAGAGAGAGAGAGGAGGGGAGGGGAGGGGAGGGGAAGGAAGGCTTGTGGTTGAAACGATGAGTGGTTCATAGTGGTAATCATAGTAGTGATGATGGTGGTAGTAGTATAATTTTGTTTTTTTTAATGAGCATTTATGCAGCGCAATATTAACTAAATGTGATCTTTACTAGCAATCAGCAACATTTGACTTATAGGGCGACACATGACGCCTGTTTAAGGCAATTTTACATTTTTTCCAACATAAACTCGCTGTTAACGGCCCTGTACTTATTTTACATTTGAGTACGGTGAGAGAATGTGAGTTAAAAACTTCCAAAGGCTCAACTAAGTGCCGCCCAGAGCGGGTACTCGAAACCAGGACCTTCTGATTCGAATGTCATACAACAAGACCACATTGCAGCATAAACTATAGTAGTGGTAGTAGTAGTAGTAGTAGTAGTAGTAGTAGTAGTAGTAGTAGTAGTAGTAGTAGTAGTAGTAGTATGATAGTAATAGTATAGTAGTAGTAGTAGTGTAGTAGTAGTAGTAGTAGTAGTAGTAGTAGTAGTAGTAGTAGTAGTAGTAGTATAGTAGTAGTAGTGTAGTAGTAGTAGTAGTAGTAGTAGTTAGTAGTAGTAGTAGTAGTAGTAGTAGTAGTAGTAGTAGTAGTAGTAGTAGTAGTAGTAGTAGTAGTAGTAGTAGTAGTAGTAGTATGTAGTAGTAGTATAGTAGTAGTAGTAGTAGTAGTAGTAGTAGTAGTAGTAGTAGTAGTAGTAGTAGTAGTAGTAGTAGTAGTAGTAGTAGTAGTAGTAGTAGTAGTAGTAGTAGTAGTAGTAGTAGTAGTAGTATAGTAGTAGTATAGTAGTGTAGTAGTATAGTAGTAGTAGTTTAGTATGTAGTATAGATAGTAGTAAGTATATTAGTGAGTAGTAGTAACGATTCCTTTAGTGGCGGTGTTGTTATCCTGAAACAACTACCTCTTACCCTGTGCATCTCCAAGTGTCTCATTCCTTTGGAAATCTGCCAGGCAAACATCATTAATTTCTCATTGTCCTCTATCTGAGGGGCTCGGCTCTCCCTGACCACGCCATCACGACCGACACTCACGTACTGCAACGGGCTCGTACATTCGTTCTTGAGATAAGTCAGCAAGTCACCAAGATGTGCGAACTCCATTATGATGCACAATTGACCTAAAATCGAAAAATTTGATGATGATAATGATGATGATGGTGACGATGATGTGGTTCAGGAAGAGAGGAGGAGGAGGAGGAGGAGGAGGAGGAGGAGGAGGAGGAGGAGAAGGAGGAGGAGGAGGAGGAGGATAGTTATAATCAAAGTTATTGCGAGCTAAGAAAGACACTTTTTCGTTTGCGTTTGAGGATGAGGAAATTTAAGAGATTTGTGTTTTTCACTTCAGGTTTTGGCTAACATTTAATCCCAAGTATTATTGATGATTTCTTATGGTGGTAGTCACATTTCTTTTAGTTTGTCATAATATTTGTCAATGATTGTTGTTTTTCCGAAAAGTGGGTGGATCAGGTACTTACAGATATCAATGATTGTAGGATACTATCAAATCCCTATAAATATTGTTTTCATGTGGGTTGTCTTCAGAATAGGGACTCCTGTACTTGGTACAATCAAGACAATGAGTCAGCGATAATCGCATTCCATAGATTTTAATTATGACCTTCACATTAATGATATAAACTAAACTAATAAATAATAATATGTTTTAATAATTGCTATGATATGTGCGGTTACCTTGCTTTGTGATTACAACATAATGGTGAGCCGTTGGGAATAGAAGTTTAATCTTAGGCTTTCGCCAAAAAATCATACGATTTGATGACCACGTACATGAAAGTGAAAAAAAAGGTAAATGGAATCAAAAAATAAAATGATACCATTAATCACCACAAAAATACACCCAATACATACAATAATAATAATAATAATAATAATAATAATAATAATAATAATAATAATAATAATAATAATAATAATTATAATAATAACAATAGAATAACAGCAATAATATCTAGTATTGTGTTTGTAAATGAGGACCACGCTTATACCCCATTCGTTGACAATAAAGAAGATGGAATTTATATCAATGGTGATTCTGTTTCGGATAATAAAGTTAATGAAATTTAGTAACATTTGGTGTAACAAAATGGATTGGTCTGGGTAATCTTTGTCTTCCAACATAGATACCCCATCCATTTCTATCTTATTTAGCAAATTTATATCACTACGTAAAATTCTAGAATTCTGGAATTTTGACATCGTTGCCGTCATTTATCAAGGGCAATAGAATCGAATAGAGAAGTTACAGACATATTAGTTAAATATTATTAAGTAGAATTACAGAATTAATTCTCAAAGACAAAATCATGAATATCACAAACTTTTATGTAAATTTCCGTACTTCAATTCTTTGTTTTTAAGAATTTTACAGCGTTTGTGACACATTTAGGTAATTTCAGCGTCAGTGAAAAGGCAGAAAATGTGATAGGTAGTCAAAAGTATATATTTGTCAAAGGCACCTGCGAATAAATAAGACAAAGGGAAATTATTCAAATAGGGAGCTAGATGTATGATGTATATTCCAAGAGTACACACAGTATACTTAGTTTGAGATCGCTTAGATGTCTCACGCAGACACAATTCATAGGTGAAATACAATCAAATGTTTACAAATCATGATAGTCAAAACAACAACCATAACCAAAAGAAAAAAAAGTATTGCAGTTCATTACCGAGAGATAGTTTTACAAGACAAAAACTTTTAAAATAAATATACTCCTAAAATCAATACTATACATTTGACTGTTTCCCCCCTAGCCAATGACTCCTACCAGTGTCAGGACAAACCAATTAATCTCATTCCAAGACAGAGATTGAAGGTCAACATATAACGGGAGAAAAGACAGAGCAAGTGGCCTCCTGCCCATATAGTATTGATATTATATTTTGACTCACTTCATGTTTGGATATCGATGTGCTTATTAATAGTTTTATGACTAATAGAAACTTAGAAAAAGGGAACATAACCACGCATCTCGGACATTCATTCGTTATAATGTAAACAATGGTAGTGAATAGGATTCAATAGTCTGATGTCACGACCGACCAGCAACTTGGTTCTAAACAAAGAAAATTGGTACTTTTTATTCTTCATGCTGGCTTGAACTTTTTCACATGTCATGTGATCAGAATGTATAAAAGTCAAAACATGATCAGATTTATAATGATTTTCTCCTCTAGATACACTTTTATCCGGAGAAGTATTTCATAAGGGCGATGATGGAGATAATGGCGTCTGCCATTGTTCCAATAGTTTAGAACCAGTTACTAGGCGTCATTATGAGGGAAGTGACGTCACGTGACTGCTAAACCCTTTTGGTGAACATAGCGAACTGCACAGGTTTGACTATCAAATACCCACTGTTCTACCCCTTGACCAATAGATAGAACGAAATTGACGTTACACGCTCCTTTCTTATTGTTTTTAGCGAACCATTTTTATGAGTAGTTTTCACTAAATTCTATCAATCAGACTTATAAACGTTCAAGATTACACATAGTTTTGTGTGTTGATATGTTATTTCTGGCTGGCGTTTTAAACGTTTATAATATGGTCGAGAAAATAGTGTGATGTCATTTGGCGGTATAAGAACAATAACAATGATCAGAGAGACGTCAATTCCATTCACGCTATTGTTTTCTTTTTAAACCATGTTTGTTGGAGCACATTGAAGGTGTGCCACAAATCCAATGTTTTGATTGGTTAAAAATCTACTGGTTGCATTGCGAACACTTACAAGTTTAAGTGTTAACGTAAAAAATTGCCTAACGAAAATCGAGTCAGAGAGGTGCATTTATTTGTTACAGACAAATTCGAAAAAAATATGAACTATGAACTGAAACCAGTCTATGACCTTGAGCCTCTCAATAACCCTCATCGTAGATAGAACAAAGTAGCTCAGCAGTTTGTGCCAAACCTGACTTGATCTCAATTATAATTTTATGAGACAACTTAGGACATGATGTGTCTTAAGCGGCACATACACGATCAAACTTGCTTGACACCCATGCTTGACTCAAGCATATTTGATAAACATTTGATTGTGGATGGGCAAGTTTGATGGGAAAATGCTTGATGGATCTGATTTCTGTTGATACTTTTCGTCAAGCCGTCACACAAGTTGGATCGTGAGTGGGGTGCATCAAATTTGTTTGTCGAGCATTATTTTTTCACAAGCTGCAGGCGACGACACATCTCGCAATACTCTTCAATTTTCAATTGTTATTAATTATTTCAGATCACATTTATTTCATAGCAAAACAATGAGTGTGCTGCTGGAAGTGATAACTCAAAATGAGAAAAATATAAATATGTATACACTTCCTTATTTAACACAACACTTAGACGAAGGTATGTTTCGAGAAAAAATACATCATGGCGCCATCAAAAGAGGGAAAAATATGCTGGGGTTTATTGATGAATACCACAATTTGACCGCCTTATGGAAAGTAAAAAGGAAAGAGAACAGCAACAAAGATTTAAAAGATGCTGGATATGACACTCTACTTGTTAAATACAGGGAGTGGCATAACGATGTCACAAAAGATGACCTTAAAAAGAAGCTGATTCCATGAGGACATGTTTTCGCAGGGAATTAAATAGATTGCACTGATCTCAAAAATCAGAAGCCGGATCAGATGATGTATACGAGCCGTCACTATGGTATTTAGATTATTTTTCTGCAAGACAAGAAACACCTGCACCACCACAGAGCTCAATTGCTGAAGAGACCCTCGAAGTGAAATTGGCTAGACCTATTTGGCTTTATTTACGGGTGCCTATTTCAATCCCTTTCTTATTTTTTAAACAAGTTAATTTAGTCTGTTAAAGTAAGACAAAGCAAACCAGGTTTTCTGATTCTCAGATTCAATACTATTTAATTTCCAATACCATTTGAACAAGGGCAACAGAGACACACAAATAAACAAACTAAAAAACGATGGCTCCCCCCTCCCTTCTCTCTGCGCGACTCTGTCTCACTCTTTCTCTCTCTGTCTCTCTGTGTGTCTCTCTGTCTGTCTATCTCCCTCCCTCCCTATCTATCTATCTATCTATCTATCTATCTATCTATCTATCTATCTATCTATCTATCTATCTATCTATCTATCTATCTATCTATCTATCTGTTCTAAGCATTTCTCACGCAGCAAGCAATATCTGTCTTTCCTTAAGACTTCTATTTTCTTTAAACTCTTTTGCTTTGCCAGGAAACCGATCCATGGTTACAAAAATAGCATTGAAGAGTTTCACGAACAAATTTGTTCTTTCTGTCATATTCCTGTTGATCGTAGGTTGTAATCCTACTATAGTTCTCTTTGGGTGGCGCGTCGTTCACCATCATGCACCTCGGGGTTATAGTGTCCACCCAATCCACAATCCCTGGAGCAATGTATGTACCACATTTCCTCCTCAAAAAGTTATGCAAGTAGCAGCGGGGTAATGTTACAATGGTAGCTTTCTCTGATGACAGCATCATAGGCCTCTCTGAAACACCAAATCTAGATGCCAATTTTCCAAACACATTCTAACAATAAGCCGTGCCCAACTTAAGCGGTAATTAATTTTTTTTCCCGCAAGATCCAGTGTGTCATTTCCTACAAGACTGTTTGGTTTGAGAAGATTTTCATAATAAAACAAATGCATCGTCAGCCACTAAAAAGTAAGGCGCCTTGATAGTGTCTTCTTCGTGCGATGGTTCCGCCCCATGGAGTTTGCCACTTTCAAACATTTTTTCAAACTTTGAGTAGCTTATCACACCTCCATCAGAACGCGTCCATTTATTCCAGCATCGACCATCATGAACTCATATTTTGCATTCGCTACTGCCAGTAACACAATGCTAAATTGTTCCTTGTAGTTGAAATAGAATGAACTTGAGCCGGGAGGCTTTCTGATTTCTATGTAATTGCCGTCGATCGACCCAATGCAATGGGAAAAATTCCAGAATTGTCTGAAATCATCGCTCACTCGCTTCCATTCTTCAGCCGTTGATGGCAACTGAAATAAAGGAACAAATTATCCAGTTTCAGACATGTGTGAAAAATTTGGGCGCAACATTTCAATTCTCTAAATTCTTGTAGAAAATAGAATGTCCAATTTATGACATCTAAATTAAAACAAAATTATAATTATTTTTTTGTTTCAATGGTGACGACGATGGAACAGAAATCGTTGACCAAGACAAATACACCCATAATAAATCCACCAAATCACGCCCAACACCCAGATCCAGTTAAAAAGAAAGCGGATAAGCGCTGACAAGTTAGTTGTTATTGTCAACCAAGCAGATGAACTTATATCACTTGCCTGCCATCGAATGAAGGAACCAGAAGATGAAATCCTTACCCTGACCAAAACATGGGTTGGTGAATTAAGAAAATGGATTCTCAGCACCAACTTTTTTGCAAATAAAAAAAAAGCGATCAACGACATGCTATTTGTGGGTCGGTGTGAAAATCTGCAACGCATATTAACATCGGCCCATCTGACAGCCGAACCAGCACACCATTAAGCAGCATAAGTGAACCAGCTATAAATTCCTATGGCTACCTAGGAGGTCATCAAACTGATAATAATGCAAACATCCCACATATCCCACAGCAACCATCGACCATGCCGCCACAAAGACAAAATGAATTCTCGACTTATTTCGCAAATTTTGATCCAAACGTTTAAAAATGGAAGTTTGGATGACTGGAATTTAAAAAAAAATTACCTTACATTCAGATCATTAAAGGCTATCTACCTCAAAGCCACTGACAGATAAACATTTTGTACATATTGTTTGAATAATATATTGCTCAAATTAAACAAATATTTTCTTAATAGACATAATTTTTGCCCAAAGTCGGAGTGTTATTAAAAATAACTCTGGCAATACCGTTTGAATAGTGTTCATATTTTTTTTGAAATTAAACAAAATTGTTTCCTTGAGCATTAACAATAAATGATTGCCCTACATTGAGCTTTTGGCGATAAATGACACTGACATAATACCCACTTATTTTATCTTGTTGAAATAGATATTGTTGAATTCAAACACAATTGTTTTCTTACTATAATCGAATTTTTGCCCTATATTTGGTTTTAGATGAATGTATTGTTTTCTTACCTTTATGTACGACTGCAAACACTTATTCAGGGCACTGCACGTCTCCAACACTATGATTCCAATGGCTTGAGGAGAAATGGCATCATAAACTTGATATCTTCAAATGTATTCCCAGTTGCCAAAAATCGCAGAGTTATTGAAAGTCTGTCTGCGGGAGATATGGCATTACGCATATTTGTATCTTGTTTTGTTATAAGAGGTCTCACAAGCTCCAAAAGTTCATCAAATGAATCTTCGTTCATCAGCAAGAAATTCTAAAAATTATTGGGCCGAGTGCATCGCAGCTCATATAATAATTCAGAATGTCCAAACTTTTTGCACTGCAACAATCAAATTTTGGCCCACTTTCTTTTTTTCTGTTTTGTTTTTCTTAGCGAGGCTAAAGCTAGAGCTAACTCTGTTGGTCCATTCATGACAAACTCTTCGCGCAAACTAACGTTTGGCAAACAATTTTGTCCGTGTAAAGGCAGACATCAAACTGTTAAATTCATTTGATCAAACATGTCTGTCAAGAAAGTATGATCGCGTATGGGCCGCAATATTCATATTTTCGAGAGAAAACAGAGATGTTAATATAACTGAGTGTTGTGTGTGTTTGTTTGCTTGTGTGTGTGTGTGTGTGGGTGTGAGTGTGTATGCGCGTGAATTAGGCACGCGTATCGGGGTCTTTGCGCTTTATAGGAATATCACGTACTTACCCTGGTACACTGCCGACCCCAGTAAGCCTATTATATTTGGGTGAGATCCAACATTCATCATCTGTTCCAATTCATCCCTTAACACTTTTCTCTCTTCGTCATTGGCAGTATCTAGAGGATACGAAACTAAAGTGAATTCAAGTATTTACTTTTCGAAGAACCCTTAGTTCAGAAGAAAATAAAAAGAAATGTAGTAGACGTCTATATACAAAGCTTTAGTTAAATCACGCATAGAAATTAAGGTTCCTTAATTCTCATTTTATCAGATGCATTGGGGGGATTTATCTTTTGAGGCCTAAATAAAAAAACAAAACCAACCAACCAAACAAACAAAACAAAACAAAACAAAAAAAAATAGTTAAAAAATGGGCCGCATACAGTTGGACTCGAGCATGGGTCAAAAGCGAAATTCATAACACTAAACCACAAGGCCGCACATAATAAATTATAATCTCATAAAAATCTGCTTTACCTTTCAATTTCTTGATCGCCACTTTCGTTGCCTCTTTATCGTTAGAGGCCAGAAAGACTGATCCCTCGAAGACCTGACCGAAAGCACCGCGGCCAATCATGTTCCCCACTTCTTTGATACGAAGGCATTGTCGAACACTTGGCGCGCTGTTACACCGGAACTCAATGGAACTTCTGCTGGAGAACTGATATTCATCGCTAGGTGAGTAATGCGAGTTCCTTTGCATTACCTTAAAAAAAGATGGTAAGCAAGGAAAAAGACAGTGAAAATCAACCTTGCGGGTATAGAATATTATATCTTGGTGTAACAGATTTGGAATTAAATTTAACATAATTATGGTGACGCCGTTTCCATGGAAACAGCTTGTATTGCCTTCGTATGTAGTGTAGAAAAACATATTCATGACTCCTGGTGTCTCTGAAAATCACAGTTAAATCCTTCGTTCTGGGTTAATTACTGGTTATTTTTCTTTTTTGTTTTAATTTTTTTGTGTTCTTTGTTTTGTGTTGTTTTTTGTTTTGTTTTGTTTTTGAGGTTCTTGAGGATTTCTAATTGTTGTTCAGACGGCTTTCAGTCCTTCCTGTATTTATACATATATTTTTACAGAAATGACACGCTTTTGTTTAAAAAATGTTTTCGGCCATTAATTTACTAAAATAAATCATTTTCTCTAATTATTCATATATTTTGGTAGGAAAAAAATAGCATCTAGAATGCCAAAGATTGTATATTTTGACCTATTGTCACTAACTTTGCACAGTGGCATGGAGATTTAAGATTAAAGCCTACTCATAATTGCAAAAAGGGACCATGCTGACGCTCGCTAAGCGGACGATGTAGTGATTTATACAAAGATTCACTGTATGAAAGTTGGCTGTATTGAGATCTCGGCATTAGAAATTGCATTGCTTAAGTCAAGAGTTTTGGTGGCCTAAAAACCATTGAACGCGGCTGTTCTTCGTTTTTTTTTTTGGGGTTTTAATTTTGTCCGGTAACTGACTTCGGTATAGGAATTCCCGTTCATTTTCCTCCTTGTAACGGAGTCTCCCGGAATAAATGGTATTTGAGAAGACTTCAATACTTGCCCTTTCATCTCAGTTTTCATAGCAAAAAGAGAAGAAAGTTGGTTAAGTCGCTCCGGAACAAAACTTTTGACACAACACTAACATTCTATCAAGTTAGCTGAATTCCATTAACAATAGCTATAATAACCTTATAATCGTTTGAAAATTTTGTTTTTGGACTGAATAAATTGTAGATATTGAATGACCAATCTCCTTTTCCAATCCCTTCATAGTGGCAATAGATTAAAGAGGGGAAGCCCCTCATGTATGATACGCGAGTCATATCTGTTTCAACACATCATTTCCTCATATGTACAAACCTTTTTGCGATTCGTCGAAAATTCCAGGCGCTAAGGCATTTGAATTAGAGAACAATTCTCATTTTTTTGGTCGCGATAATAATAATAGTAATAATAATAATAA
>NC_088365.1:42218594-42228594 GCF_034508935.2 Berghia stephanieae | reverse complement strand
AATAATAATAATAATAATAATAATAATATAAATATAGTAACGATGATGATGATGATGATGATGATGATGATGATGATGATGATGATGATGATGATGATGATAATGATAATATAATAATAATAATAATAATAATAATAATAATAATAATAATAATAATAATAATAATAATAATAATAATAATAATAATAATAATAATAATAATAATTTTCTAGTTACGCTATCTACATCATTTCTAGAAATTTAATTTCAATCCATACAATATATAAATTGTAAGATAATTTCGAAAAGGCGTTCAGTCGCCTAGTCTCTATATTTTTATGTCTTCTGGTTTTCTGCTCATATGTTTTCTTATACATAAGCTTGATTTTGTTAATTGCATTCACTGACCTCTGATATTACACATTACGTCCTGACTACTTTCTGTACACGGGGCGCAAATACCCACCCCGGCAAAAGGCTTGAACTGATCCAAAGGGCATTCTGAAATATTACAATTTTAATAATACGTCATAACAACTAAAATAAAAAAAAACATCTTCATTATGATCGTTAACATCATAATCATCATCATCATCATCATCATCACCATCATCATCATCATCATCATCATCATCATCATCATCATCATCATCATCATCATCATCATACTAATAGTATTACGTCATTATCCACTATTCCTATGTTACGGGAATAATACGAATTCTCCATAATGTACAATCTCCTCTTACTTTGGCAATCACCCTCAGCATTTGTGAAGTATCCTTTTGCGCATGCGCAGATAGGAGAAGGCCCCACGTGACCAACAGAACCAAACGAGCAAGGACGACACGGGGACATCCCAGGCTTCGGTTGATAGGACGTACGTTGACAGTCTAAAAAAAAGTTCATATATAAAAAGTCGAATCATCTATTCTCAAAAACAAACATTAAATAAAAAAGGATTGAAGATCAAAATTGTTGCCAACGAACACAGCATTACTTGCAAATCTAAAAATTATTAAACTGTTTTATACAGATTGATATACGAGCAACTTGCAAACCTTTTCTAAATCAAGAGTAATTTTATCACCCGTTGATTAAAATGATTATTTATAAAATCTGCTGGGGAATAATCATCGGCCATTTACCGGAGGTTGAATTTTCGGTAAAGATGGGTTGCCAGATTAAATTGTACCGGACCGATTTTGATCGTTGATGGCTCAAAAGATTCGACTCGATTTACCCGTACTTATTTGTAGGTCTGATAACCCAAATTAGTATGAGTTCATTGTTGAAGTAGAAAAAGTCTCAGACCAACGCAAAATAATCCATAATTGCGTTCGATTGTCAGACCTGCATATATGTGCACATTGGACTCAACCCATGTTAATTTCCACAATAGTATAATGATTGATATAGACAAGCGCCTGTTCGTAATAGTATTTGTTTCTCCGTAAATAAAGCGGCTATTCTACTATTGTATAATATATATATATATATATAATATATATATATATATATATATATATATATATATATATATATATATATATATATATATTATTTTAATATTTACCACAATGTTTGAGACAGTCTACATTAATGTTTCAGACCCAATTAGCCATCGTCAGGACTGTGTGGTACATGAATTGACTGTTGTTGTTTGTTGAAGTGGTTCCGGTTTATAGTTGATTAACAAGAACTTCCGGTGATGTGGACACGTATTGTACATCTCATTTTTCGTGTTGAGTGTGGCTTCATGAGGGTGTTTGATTATAGTATATTTCTCTTCCAGGCATAAGCTACATTGTTTTGATGTTGGTTTGTATCCTGTTGCTTTAGATAAAATTTTCCATGAAATGTTGTGGTCTAGTTTGTTGTCTTTTAATTTCCAAATATGTTCGCTGAGTTTTGTGGATGTTTTTTTGTTATTGTTTCTAAATGTTGAGGTGTGGAGGTTGTATCTTGTTTTGAAATTATTTTTTGTTAGTCCTACATATTTTCTTGCTTGTTTGTTTTAGTGTCGGTGACTGTTGCTTGGTAAATTAAACTTGATTCTAAACATTATTTGTTTAGCGGGCAATGTTCCTTATTAAACAGTCCTGACGATGGCTAATTGGGCCTGAAACATTAATGTAGACTGTCTCAAACATTGTGGTAAATATTAAAATAATAATTCGCTCCATTGCTACATGTCGAGCACTTTTCGTACCATATTTATATCAAACACGATTCATATATATATATATATATATATATATATATATATATATATATATATATATATATATATATATATATTATATAGTTGAGATATTGATGTGCGCGTATTTAATGAAGTATTACAGCTTTCTCACCTCTTTGCCTACAATATTGTTTCCGCATCTTCACTGCATCATCAGGGCAAATGAACTGACACAATGGTTTCTTGTGAATACTTTTTGTTGTTTTCCAATTGTTTATTTTTAGTATGTTTGTGTGCTTGTGTGTGTGTGTGTGTGTGTGTGTGTGCTGAGCTTGGAAGGGGATGTTGTTATGGGGGTTTTGTGGTGAAAGGGATGAATGGTTGACAAAAAAATTTTCTTCTGTCTGGACATGAGAGAAATATTTATTTTTTCTGTTTAGTGATACTAAATGTCGGCCTTACCTTCTTGAAATGTCCCCCAAAGGCTCAAAAAGGAACTTTATGAATATTTTTGCTGTTTAATTATTTGGCTTAAATAACAAACAAAAAACAACGTAATTTTCTTTAAAAGACAAAAGAAAAAAATAAAGCATATTTTGAAGTCCGGCTTAAGAAATAAAATTCCGCTCTGCACTTTGTCAGTGGTCATTTTTCATGTATACACGATTAAAGCGAATATCTTTCCAAATGGCATAACAGGTGATGTGAAAATATCCTATTTCGCCACAATGGCATGATCCTCTAAGACCATCAGTTATTATGTCAGGTAGGAGTGGTCGTCCTTTCTCTATTTCAACAACAAGAGGGACACCGAAAATCGTTTCTGCCGTCCAGTATTAGGTTTTATAATAACAAGCAATATTCATTTTATATAATTATTTCGATTTTTTTACTTGCAAATAATGTAAATATTAATTTATTAATTTATTTGTTTTGCAATCGTTTCCATTTTCAATTTATAGTGACAGTATTAACTATTTTACTGTGTTGAAATTATTCATGTAATGCGCGGCTCTGGTTGTGGAACTGCTTCTTTTTTATATATGCATTATATTTCCATTATATTTTTATCTTATTGTGTAAATTATAACACGTCTGTACAAAAAAAATCCTTTTTGGGATGCAATAAAGTAATATTATTATTATTATTATTATTATTATTATTATTATTATTATTATTATTATTATTATTATTATTATTATTATTATCATTATTATCATTATTATTATTTTATTATTATTATTATTATTATTATATTATTATTATTATTATTATTATTTATTATTATTATTATTATTATTATTATCATTATTATTATTATTATTATTATTATTATTATTATTATTATTATTATTATTATTATTATTGAAAGAGGACACCGTTTGCCAGATTCATTTGCGAGCAGCTAGAAACTTTATTACTTGACGATTTGACGCATTGATGGCTCAAAAGATTTGTCTCCATCTATCTATGTTAGCTTAAGATACTTAATTGCGTTTGAAGGACATCCTTTTATTGCCCTTCGGTAATGTCTCTATGAAACAAAATACAGCTAATGTCATGAGTAAAATGATTTTCTTCCAAAGCCTCACAGCCACGCTAACAGTGGTTTTAAGTCAGTTCATAATTCATAGAAAATGTTGTATTTAGTATCATTTCGGGAGCTTTGATATTGGCAAGTAACGGTTCAAAAGTTAAACAATAAAATTAATTAGAAATTAATAGATGACCTGTCTCAGATGAAGAGGAAATTTTCCCGAGTTTGGAGGACGTCACGTTTTGGTTTGCTCCCAGTACACACCACTCAGCTTTTTTATTGACATTAACAATTTTTTTGGGAGGTTAACTAGAATTATAATTACCACCATGATTATCCTCACTTCAACCAAATCAATTTTTATTACTCACATGCACATTGCATATCCATACCCATTGAGTAAGTAGGCTCCGTCCCCGCTATGCACACACAGTGGCGTCCATTGCGGACCTCCAAAGGATGAGAACACCCTGTAACAACAAAAATATTCTCAATAAGAACGGTGGAGAAAAAGGGTTTCAAAATTGAATACCTACTTATTTGTGTTTCACCAAAACGTGACAGCTTTTCGGGCGTCTATAAAACAAAAAATGAATTCACCAATCTAGAAATGAATTTAATACATTATAACTGATACTCTAAAATATTTTTAGCTATTCCACTCTTATCTAATGGATACAAGTTATACGGATTCTAGCAAAGCCATTCTTTATTTAAAAATTGAAATGATTCTTTCTTTTCGTGGTGTGATATGAATTGTTTAGAGTCAAATGAAAGGAATACTAAAGCATCGGCTTTGGGAAGAATAGTTCAACCCATGACCCTATCATAATCAAAGAACATGAAGAGTAAATAGCTTTCAAGCATAAGGACCTGGGCGTTGTGTAGTTTACGGTCGTAAGAAATGGACTGAGCACTTTAATGTAATGAACCGCTTATAATTTATGTAAACTTGTAATTTACGTTTGTAAAAACCATGTGCAAAATCAACAAACAAAAGATACCTTTTTATCAAAATTAACAAATTCTAAATATTTATAGAATTGCAATTTGTTTTATGGTCTGTCATTAAAAGTGTCATAGCATTTGGGTTTATCCGTATGGGGAGGCAACAGCTCTGCGAGCGACACGCACAACATTAATAGAATTAAGGGCGTCCACAGTCACCCGTTCCATGAAGTGCTTTGACACCTTGTTCGCGAGATATTTATATATCTAGAGAGAAATCATAAATGTCATAAAGTAAAATGATTAATATTAGCGGTCATTTGCAAGCCTTTCATAGCCACAGATTTTTTAAAAATTGAGCTCTTTTATATAGCCCAATATCCACTAAACATGCTCAAGGCCTTTACCAACAGCAACATGTAACATGCAGAACGAGACAAGACGCCTGTCAGGCCAATTAGTTAGCAGGTGAATTAGGTAAAATAAAGTTAAATAGTATGTCAAAGTCATAAATAATGATACATATAATTATGGAGATGATTTGATTTACAAGTATGCAATATCAACCATTCCTCTCAAGTACAAAAACAGATGAATTAGCTCGTCATGAAATCATCTTCACAAGTCACAGGTAATAGTCGTTGCCATAGTATACAAAATGCAAACCATCAAGTCACAGAGTGAAAAAAACTGTCATCAAAGTTTCTCTTATTGCAATGTTTCAACTCTTGTTACAATACTTGTTTTTGTTAATTAATATTTCTGTTATTGGCTAAAGAAAATTTTGAGACAGAAAATATTTTTGATAATAATGTATTTTGTTCTTTTTCGACGCTGCAACATATTACCAACAACTCAAGATTTCTATGTCATAGTAGTAGCCCACATATCACAGAATAAGTACAAGCAATGATCACCTGTGTTCAAATGACTGCATTTCAGCTGTTGGGGATTAACATCCACCATTTTCATCTCCACAGGGAGTTTACATTTCACATGACGATAGTCTTTTGCATTTCTATTGATGTGGTCGATAACGTAAAGGAGATCGCAGTCACATGTCCAAGGATTCTGGGATAAAAATCTGTCAAAGTGACATGAAAAAGAAATCAAATTATTGCAGACATAATCCTGATTTATTTGACAAGAAATCTAAAATGAGAAGTGTGGACGTGTTCTTGTGGTAATCCTTAACCATTATGATAAAAAAATAATCGTTCATACTTAACACTTTTGATAAAAAGGTAACCTTTTACGTCGCCAATATTTGTATTTATTAAACCGAAACATACATTAAATTCAGAAATGTTCATAATTTACAAAATGTAATGAAATCGTCGAGATTATGTTGACGTCTACTAACATTTAATATAAACAAATGAAAATTAGAGAATTAAACATTTTCTTGGGTGTTACAAAATTTCAAATTCGAATTACGGTTCGGGTTTAGATGTGAAATATTACCAATTTGAAAGAAAAAAGTGATAACCAGCTGAAAGCAGTTTTCTCGAAAAAGTGGCTCTCTATTACATCGGTTATCACACTTGAATTACGAAAATAAATTGTTTTCTTAAGAATAAACCTGAGATTCACATTTCTCCCTCCAAATCCAAGCATCATTAACACACTGTATAGTCAGTCACCTGGAACAACTACAAAAGACGTCTAACTTCTACGTCATGGCACAAGACCGAAGGGCTAGAGCTCAGGTGATCTCTGGTTCGGATAAGTAAGTTAGTCGTAAGAATAAACCTGGTGAAATGACTTATTTTTGAGTTGTTCCATTGCACAATTTTTTTAAAAGAAGAAGAAATAACTGGACCCTGATTTTAATTCTATGTTGTCCTCCCTTCCATTTTTCACAACCACGGATACATGCTTAATAATAATTCGATATAGATTATGGAGTATGGCATCTCGGAAAGAAAATGATATGTCACAGACAATAAATTATAGTCTATGTTATATCACCTTCGTTCAATATCACTTGTTCGTTCATATCACTTGTCGCTGAAATAAACAAAGACTTCCCTATAATAATATCAATATTTTTAATAGTAACATATAGCAATTGGCTCTTGGCGATTGAATAAGATCAGTGTTTGGGTAATCCAAGTGTTCGACGTGAGGAATTATTTTAAAAAATGGAAACTATATGACAAACTTTCCAGGCCCATTGTCCGACTTAAAAGCTAACGACGTATCTACATAAATCAGGGATGTAAATGCAAAGTTGAAAAAAATTCTGAAATTCTGCGAGCTCATTTCAATAGTCTAAACTCCAAGTGACACTCCAGGAATGAGGTGATAAATGGCCTTGTGATTGTGACAACATTTTTAGGACTTTGAGTGATAAGTCTCAGAATAAAATCTAAATTATTTTGTTTATGGATGGATTTTAATGATTTATGTCTCCTTTTTGTCAGGAGGAAATACCATTATTTGGTGTTGTTCATGCTTAAATCAGTGCCCATTTAGTATTATTCTTATCTTTATGGATTAAACAGGGTTAAATTAGTTTGGGATACTGAAAAAAATCAGAATTTTGGAATTCTTAACTTATTTTCACTGCACGTAATCCAACACCTAAACTTTTATATCAAAATTAAATTCAGGTCAAAATATTACCCCCAATGACTAAATGAATCTGACAATAGTAAAAACTCGTACTCAAATTTCAACAGCCATATCATTACTAAGGCCAATTTTGAGATGGAAGTGTCAATTGCCAAGGAGTGAGTCCTTGGTAGTTGACGGTTCATCAACTGCCAAGGAGTCAAATTGGAACTCTTCAGCTGCATGTGGTGATTTCAGTCGAGCCTCGATTTGCGCGCATACGAATCTCGAATCACATCACTTTCTACTTTCTTCCATGCCATTCACTCATTCCTTGTCAATCGTTGTGGAAATTTTGTTTTTAATTTTTATGTCTTTTCACGAATTCCAAGACAAGTTAAAATAATATCAAAATCAAAACAAAAATTGCTGTTGATTTCGGATTCAGCAAAAAAAAAAAAAAAAAAAAAAAAAAAAACCAGAAGAATGAAGTGGCAAATCCCTGTCAAGTCCTAGATTAAAAAAAAAAAGTAAGATTTCCTTTTTTTAAAGGAAATATACTGCACATCGTCTTAATAAGGAACAATTAACGTAAAACATTTGTGCAACAAGATAAATCCGTGGCAGTTAATTCTAAAAAGTTGACGATTTACCAACTGGCAAGGTCCGTGACATTAAGAGGAAATATGAGAGAGAGAGAGAGAGAGAGAGAGAGAGAGAGAGAGAGAGAGAGAGAGAGAGAGAGAGAGAGAGAGGGGGAGGAAATGACAGAGAAATACACACACACAAAGGAAAAAATGGCACAGGGAGGGAAAAGAGAAAATGACAGACAGAAAGAGAGATAGTGTGTGAGAGAGAAAAAAAGAGAAAATGACACACACACACAGAGAGAGAGAGAGAGAGAGAGAGAGAGAGAGAGAGTAAAAGAGAGTATTAATTAATATTAATAACATCACTATGTGGCAATACATCACTTCGTGACACTAAAGGTACTCCGTGGCAGTTAAAAGTACACATGCGTAGTTGATGAACTGACACGGTCCTTGGCAATTGACGATTTGACAATTGTCAAGGTCCTTGGCAATTGACGCTACCTTTTGAGATTGGAAAGATGGTCACCTCCCGATATTTATCATTCTCTCAGGCCCCAAACCCTTCTGCTAATAACAAAGGCAATAAGAAGTACATTACAATTAAAATACTACATTAGGTTTAGAATCGTGTTAAAAGCCCTTTACTTTACTTTATTGGTGTAGCTTTCAATGAGAACAAACAAATTTGAGTTTTCCCCCCACCACAGTCAAAAGTTCGTGGCAGTCTCAACCAGAGAGACCCCATAGAAATTTCTCATAAAGACCAAGGCTAAGGGAAATGTATCTTCAGACTCATTATGACTGGAATGAATTGCAACACACAGGAATTACTTACAGAAACAGAAATACATTCCAATTGAGCCTTAGGAAGAAAGTGTAACAACAACTCAGAACTCAGTCATGAATACTCGATATGTATCCACCATCTTCTACTTTCGATTCTGCAGCCCATGTTTTGCTTCCGGTAAACTAAAAATAACCCTCCTTGTTTACACAACAGATGTGAATCTAGTTCCGAATTAAAATTAGGAAAATTCGGAAATTCGAACGCTATCAATCCTTAGTACTTCCGAATTAAAATTCGGAAGCTGTCGTGGAAATAAGTTGAATGGTTAAATACACGTATAATCATAACTGACACAACAGTAGTGTAAATTAAGTGTTTCAGTACATTGAAAATGGATATTCACTACAAATTCTCTATATGTACAGCAGTATCTCTTATCACAAGAGTTGTTGGTAGTGAGGTATTAAGAAATATTTAAATTGTTTGGGGAAGCTAGAAAATGTCTGAAAAATAGGAAATCCTAATAATTCTGAAAGATTTACATCCCTGATAAATCGTAGGGTACCATTAATTGTAGGATTTTAGAAAAAACAAATCAATTAACAAGCTCGAGGCCATATAAAAATGTAAAAACACACAACAACACAACGGCTTATGTATCGGCGATCTTATTGTACGATATCAGGGATACTTCACTCTTGTATTTGTGCTCACACTTTGACTTTGGCTGTAATAAAATACATCTGGACACGAACAGGAAGTGATGTCAACTTATTGGCTACCAGGTATCTGGGGAGATGGAGACGATAGAGGTGAGGGCTGGAAAAAAACCCAATTAAAACATTTAAAAAACGAGGTCTCATTAACCAGTTAACTGCAGTACTCTGGAAAGGCAAACCAAGTGTTGTCAAGATGAAGGTCATTTAAATCGATCGATATTTGAAGGACGAGTTTTCTGGCCAAAATTTTAAATACATGTTATTCATAAGTGCAGCAGTTAACTTAGTAAACCCATGTGTAAGTACTTCAGTTTCACTTCCACTTTAGTTCTCGGCTAATAAAAATGAAAATTGAGTCTCGTGTCCAAAGAGAGCGCCAGGAGTTGTCCTGTAAGTGACATGTTTTTGGACAAACTATGTGACGTGTCACTAATAATATACATATAAAACAAATGTTTCCTTCAGTATTCCCGTTTTTACCAATTTTTAAGCGCTCTACAGTGTTTCTGACCACCTGTGAATCAAGTCATCTAACATAATATAAGGCCATAATGTATTCATTTTAGGCGTTTGACGATAAATCAGGTAGAATTTGAATGTTTAACGTCTCTCTCAAAAAAAGGGCCCCCGACTGAATTTTGAACGCAGGGAACAACTAAGTCAGCCGGACGCTTTGTTTTACCGTAACATCACAA
>NC_088365.1:42196094-42211094 GCF_034508935.2 Berghia stephanieae | reverse complement strand
GCGCAAAATAGACGGACCGGGATACGCATACGAGATAGAAGTCTGTTCGGACGAATTCAATCCCTCGAGGTGGCGGGGACATAGACTCCTCGAAACAGGGAGAAAAGTTGCCAGACTTCTGTACCAGCAAGAGGAGACACTGGGTGGCGGCAAATCGACTTCAGCTCGAGAACCTGCCTCAAGGCAGCGTCGCTCCATCAGTGGAGACTTTCCACCTGTCCAACATGTTGTGGCCAAGAGACCGAGGCCGGAGAGCGTCTAGTCGAGTTTTGCGCTGTGACGAAGCTTCCGGGAGGGATCGCAACCGTACAAGAATGCGGCGATGAATTTGGGGCCTGGGTAGGTCATCATAACATAGTAGTGTGACACCATTAGAAGCTGCTGCCGCCTGGAGAGATCATAATAATATTGTAGAGCGAGACCATTAGAATCTGCTGCTGTCCATCAAAAGTCCATTTATTGGCGCAATATACCCATGTATTTGGCATAACAAAAAAGAGTCCTAACGCAGGCGGACAACAAATTAACCTAACTTGAAAACAGCGTCACATTTTTAAATATGACAGTGGAGTGGCGGATAGCTCTGACAGTAACGCCACCCTTTCCCCGGTCAGGAGTTGTCGTACCAGTACGGTTGTGGGTTCGAGCCCCCGTCGCCGCGAATTTTTTTTAAATTCTCTCTTGTCTTCTCTGTTTTACTCACTTCATTCTTTGTTGTTATCTAAATATGACAATACAGAGCATGCCGACTCCACTGGATTACATTGTATATCTCTTGATTTGCATCGAGCAGAATCGGCCAATCGGAGTATTGATATATTTACATACAAAACGGTCATGTCACTCTGAGACATATTCATACATAAATAATGGGTTATAACGGATGATGTACATGTAAATCTGTTACTCATACATACACGCACACACACACAAACACACATGTATATATATATATATATATATATATATATATATATATATATATACATGTGTGTTTGTGTGTGTATATATATATATATATATATATATATAATATATATATATAATATGGAAGGTCACAGAAAATGATAATTTTTTTCGAACTGTTGTACCTTCTAAACAATTCAATCAATATTCATAAATTATACATTCATATATCAATAAATCTAATTTCAAGCAGTATTTTTAAAGAATCATTACAATTAAGTGAATTACAACGACCTGACCGAGGTTCCAAAATGCGAAAATGTCAAATATCAAACGCAAAATTATTTAAAATTTCACCACATAATAGATAGATAGTGTTCCAAACAGTCAGTCGGAACCGCCTTTTTGTTGAAAACGTTCCTTAATCTTTTCTTTCAAACTGAAATCAGTTTTCTAATCTCATTATCATTTATCTGCTCTCAACAATTCGTTCCTTTAAGGTCTCATTGGTAAAATGCCTTTCCCTTGCCTTTATACTTTTTCTTTCAAC
Source organism: Berghia stephanieae (assembly GCF_034508935.2). NCBI lineage: Eukaryota > Metazoa > Mollusca > Gastropoda > Nudibranchia > Aeolidiidae > Berghia > Berghia stephanieae. Next base: position 42,209,638 of record NC_088365.1, on the reverse strand, counting down.
GAATTTCAAATACATAAATCAACTTGATTCAAGTCCGGTGATTTGGGGTTGCCATCGTTCTTTTGATAGAAAACCAATGTTGTCCGTTGTTTGCGTTTACTGGTAGGCAATGTTTCTCCATCTTGATGTAGTTTGCCCGTCTGGCAAAAGTGTTACGTTTTTGAAATGAATTTTACAAAACATGGCACACTAATGATATTTCATATTTACGGTGTTTTTAAAAAAGTCATTGTAGATCTAACTGTATTTTCAAGTCAATTATCATGAAACTTTGTAAACGCAGATAATAATATATTGTTTAAAAGTTATACCGAACTCTTGTTACCACCAAGCAACAAAAAAATGTCATTTTGTGACCAAGCGATATAATATATATATATATATATATATATATATATATATATATATATATATATATACACGCACACAAACACACACATACACACACACACACGCACACATTTTTATCGAGACCGGCGTTATCATTGAAAAAGCAGCATCATAATCATATACACTTCAACCCACATCATTAATTTGGAAGAGAAAATGTCCTCGGTCAACTTGGATGATGAATATGCTATACTTTGAATTTCAAGTATTGTAGTTCATCATCGTATTTTGATATTAAATTAATGTAATATGTAATAATGAGTCGATAATCATCTTTCAATAGAGCTTTTCACCTCAGAGGGTTAGATGGAATAGCGTTTCCTATAAAACCTTTACTGAGCAATGACTACATGTATCAAGTAGCTAAATCTATTGTATACTTTTTTATATCTATCAAAAGTCTATATTAAAAAGTGCAACAAAAATCCCATATTAATTAAAATTCTTGAGCTAAGGTGGAAACTTTTCAGAAATAGTTTACGTAGTAAACATGAAACTCCCGCTAATAAATCACGGATCCTTTCTCTATCAAAAATAACAAAATAGGAGACGGACAACAACGAAATTACCTATAATTTTCGAGTGATTAAAAACAATGACGAAATGAGATTTAACATCACTGGCAGAATATCAAACAACAAAGAAAAGGGACGAGACAGAAACAATTGGAGAATCTTCACCACAAAAATAAGAGGAACTGCCAAAGCTGCGAAGATGGATGGCATCCGTTTTCCATAAATGAAATCCTTGACCATGAAACAAAAAACTGTCGCATATTGACATAATGTCTTTCCGTGTATTGGCCTTTAACTTTCTTGATCAATAAAATAATTCCGACTTGTCAAAATTCTTAAACCGTAGACTTGAAATAACCTTTTTAAAAAAAAAGAAAAAAGAAAGAATGCTTAATCTAGAATGGAATAAACGTTTTTGTGGTCAAAATGGAACACAAATATTTTGTTAGTGCACAACATAAAACTCACATAATTGGATGAGAGCATTTACAGACGGAGGTTAAGAAACACCCGAAGACGTGACTCCACGCAAAGAAGGTGGGAATCACCTGAAAAGAACTGGAGAGGATTGTCCAGGACCCATTATTATTGAAAAGGACTAAGGACTTCGTCTGTGACTTTCGCAAAAGACTTTAAAAGTTCGCTTCTTTTGTGGGCTTAGCAAGCAAGTCCCAGACCAAATCCACGCCCGCTTAGGGCCTGAGTTTTAGTGACTTGTGAAGATTGGACTTCATTGTTTAATCTCAGACTAGTAACTATGATGCCTTAGCGTCAACAATATAATAGTAGCAACCATTGTTGTGAGATTGAGAGAGATTCGATTCGGAAGGAAAAAACGTCGGTTACGAATAACAAGGGCAAAAAGTGTCCAGTTGGTATTGACAGTGGCTTTAACTAACTGTATGAAAAGTACAAATTAATAGTATAAAGTACATATTTTATGAGTAAAAATTAAATATAAAAGAAAATCCGAATCTGTTGGGGTTCGCGGGTTGCGATAGATACTTTCACCCTAGACTCGAACAGTTGGCTTTGAAAAACAAAAATATTTTTTTTAAACGATTAGAAAGTATAAAGGAGACAAAAGTTATTCTGCTGGCATCGAAACTGATTGAAAAGACGTGATAATTGTGTAATTCATCTGAAAAACACGTTCTGTTTTGTTTGTTTTGTTTTGTTTTTGTTTATTTGTTTATTCAATATGTGCCTGTGTTGATAAGTCAATATGTATCACATGACTTGAGTTACCACGTGGCTATGACAAATTAAATAAGGTTAAAGTCCAAATATAGCACAAAATGAAACAAAATCCATACCGGATGTGGTGGTAATTAAATCTTTTGCGTTGGAAAAGTATGAAGAATGCCATCTCACCGGCACAGAATGATTGATTTAGTCACGTCCTTACCACGCCCAAATGTAGGCAAAAGCCTACAGGTCAGAGACGAGAAAAGACTTATAAGAACTGATAATATTAAGTCACTTGTTTCGCTCAGGCTTAAGACTAGTAAGTTTTTTAATAGACAGATGAGAACTTAATCTAGTCATACTACATAAGAATGGGCCAAGGATGGCGTGTTATGGTGTGCGTCCTATGCTCCATGAGAAGCGTTGGGCAAAAGAAACGACGATTAAAGAAGTTCTACTTTTGTTCACCTTTTTTGGGTAAAGCGCTATATAAATGTCGTTGATTATTAATACTGCCTTGGCATTATCACGCGAGTTGAGAATATTAACAAGGCACGAAATCATGAAAAATGTCAAAATTGATTATTGTGAGAGGAGGAGGAGGAGGAGGAGGAGGAGGAGGAGGAGGAGGAGGAGAAGGGGTCAGCGTGGCTCAGCAGTATGGTCTTTGCTTCGTACCCGAAAGGTACTGAGTTCGATCATCTGCCGCTGCTCTGTGTGGCCTTGAGCAAGTCTCTTCGCCTAGCTCAATTTGCGGCGCTGCACTGCGGCGAACGCCTGGGTTATTCCAGTCTTCCCTTGGAATAGACCCAGAGACAAATTTCCCTTATGGGATGAATAAATGTAAATTAATTTTATTTATTTTATTTAGGAAGAAGAAGAAGAAGAAGAAGAAGAAGAAGAAGAAGAAGAAGAAGAAGAAGAAGAAGAAGAAGAAGAAGAAGAAGAAGAAGAAGAAGAAGAAGAAGAAGAAGAAGAAGAAGAAGAAAGAAGAAGAAGAAGAAGAAGAAGAAGAAGAAGAAGAAGAAGAAGAAGAAGAAGAAGAAGAAGAAGAAGAAGAAGAAGAAGAAGAAGAAGAAGAAGAAGAAGAAGAAAAAGAAGAAGAAGGAGAAGGAGGAGGTGTGCTGATCAATGTATACTTACAACGTTTTCAGGCTCGTCATGCCGGCGAAGGCTCTTTGAAGGGTCAGATCGGTAACTGCGTTATCATCCAACTTTCTATCGACGATACCATCAATATTACCATCATTATCATCATCGTCATCATCATCATCATCATCATCACCATCAACCAACATCAAACAACATCATTGTCATCGCGGTCACCAATGAGAAGTAAACAGAAAATAAAAATGGTTAAGACAAACAGATTAGAGAAATGAAACTGCCTTTGCATTGGTCAAAGTGATAATAAGCTGCTAGAAACAGTAATAAACACAAATGAATATAACATCTCCAAAAAAAAAAAAAGAACAAATTACCAAACACGGAACGTTTCGGGCTCTAAACCTCCTTCAACCACCAACAAAATACATTTAAAACATTACTGTATTTTGTTTTAATTGATTGGGTTTTTTTTGGTTGAAGAAGGTTTTGAGTCCGAAACGTTCTGTGTTTAGTATTTTGTTCTTTTTTTAAACTCTTATATGTCTTAACATTTGAAAGTTCAGAAATCCAAGTTATGGCAGCTTCTCTGGGATACTCTGACGAGACATTTTATTTCCTTTTCAGCTTGAAATGTTTTACTTCATTAATTGATCAATTATGATGACCCCAACTTGAAAAAAAATCTCAAACCCCAGACTTTATTGTGACCTCATTTAAGTTGAATATTGGGGGTGGGGGTAGGGTTGAAAGTGGGTGGGGGGGGGGGAAGTCACCAATCGATATCTGAAGCAAAAGTTTGAAGTCGCAGGTTTGAAGTTTTCTTTGCTAAGGTTACAAGCCATTCGCCTCTGGAGATCCTGGTGTAACAAATAGAATTATTTTCATGACTCGGCCTCACAGGACACAGGTGTAAAATGAGTATCTGGCCATTAACAACCATCTCTCTGTTGAGAAAAAAATATATTGTAAGATCGTCTTGCAAGTATCATTTCTTGTCCCATATGTTGCGTGATGCCGACTTGTAAAGCTCTTTGGTCACCTTTAGTAGATGATAGGCTGTATAACATCTGTTCTTCTTCTTCTTCTTCTTCTTGTTCTTCTTCTTCTTGTTCTTCTTCTTCTTGTTCTTCTTCTTGTTCTTCTTCTTCTTCTTCTTCTTCTTCTTCTTCTTCTTCTTCTTCTTCTTCTTCCTCTTCTTCTTGTTTTTCTTCTTCTTGTTTTTCTTCTTCTTGTTCTTCTTCTTCTTGTTCTTCCTCTTCTTGTTCTTGTTCTTCTCCTTCTTCTTCTTCTTCTTCTTCTTCTTCTTCTTCTTCTTCTTCTTCTTCTTCTTCTTCTTCTTCTTCTTCTTCTTCTTCTTCTTCTTATTATTATTATTATTATTATTATTATTATTATTATTATTATTATTATTATTATTATTATTATTATTATTATTGCTACTACTACTATGCACTTACACCACACACTGCCGTGAAGATAAACAATGTGTTAACATGCACCGTCAACCGCAGTGCAAATAAATGCTACCTCATATTTATTCTCTTTATCACTATCTATATATTACAATAGGGACTTATCTATGTTTTCTCTTACCAAAATGTTGCTAATGAGAAATGATCATTACAATATTATGTGTGTTAATTTGACAAATCCCGTCGGTTGTCGCAAGATCTAGTTTTGAGATAAGAACGAATAATGTGAAAAAGCGTTATCTGCAAGATTTTCGATATTTCATTTCACCTTTTTAAAAATTATCTAACTACAATATTTGCAAAAGTAGTTTAAAAGTAGTTTATAGATAATTTAATTCATATTTCTCTGAGCTTTATCGATGCAAAATATCTTCGAAATTGACATAAAAGATTTCTCTATTTTGATGATTTCAACTCAAAGCTGAGACCAAAAATTGTTACCAAACCCCAACATATTATTACAAATCAATCTTTTTGAAATTGTTTGCTCGTTAGAAAGCGTCAGTGCACATGGATGAAAATACCATTGGGTCTGTAAAACAACTGCGCATGCGATAACCAATAGTCCAATATTCGATTTACTTTATACTGTCTGAAATAATGTGTCAACAATAAAGTCATGCATTGTTTTTCCAATTAAATATCATAACTGAATATAATAATAATTTAGATATTTAAAAGTCAAGATCAATATCTGAAAACGAAAATAAAATCACGAACGACATCGTAACTCTGAGTACTGAGATAGCAATCGGCCAGCGAGGATCACGTCGCTCACGACCCTCCTCTTCCTGAAGTAGCACGTCGGAAGTGAAAAATGTCAACAATAACAACAACAAAAACAACAACAACAACAACAACAACAACAACAACAACAACAAAAAAGAAAAGGCGTGTGTGTGTGGGGGGGGGGGGGGGGTGAGAGAGAGAGAGAGAGAGGGAGGGAGGGAGGGGGTAGGGGAGGGGGGAGGAATAAAGTCAAAATCTTTGTCTTAGTTTCACAGAAGGGCTTTATTTTTAATTTTTGAATGTGAATGTAATATCCTGGTGCTGTTGTGATGATAATGTAACTATTTTATACCATGAATTTGATATTTTGCCATCTGGGAGAAGTTTTTGTCAGATTAAATGTGGAACTAACAAGTATAAATCAACGTTCGTTCCATCAGCAATAAAAATGTTGAATATTTCATATGGTACAGCAAAACCAAGGATTGATGCGTTGACTGATTGACTGATTAATTTGTTTAATGTTAGGCTAGATGAAGTGACCAATTGATAATGATGATAATATTTGGTGTTGAATTGCCAAGAATGTAACGAATTGAAAATGAAATGAAAATGTTAATGTTGTGTATGTCGCATGCGTGAAAGAAAGAGAGGAAGAGAGAGAGAGAGAGAGAGAGAGAGAGAGAGAGAGAGAGAGAGAGAGAGAGAGAGAGAGAGTGAGAGAGAGAGAGAGAGAATGGGTAGGAGTGAGGTGTCTGTTCAATGTTATAGTTATCATATAACGTTATGACAAGTGTAACTAAATGACAAATTGCCATATTTGTGGACAATAAAGATCTATTATTATTATTATTATTATTATTATTATTATTATTATTATTATTATTATTATTATTATTATTATTATTATTTAAAACAATTTGTAGTAAACGTGTATGTCTTGTCTTTATAGGCGATTTTCTCCGTTTTAAAATTTTTACTCCACTCCCTTCAAATGTGAATAATTTAGGCCCTAAGTTAATTATTAAAATTCAAACTGCACTATGATATGGGATTCGAATTTTCCGAAATCCAAGGGTTTTTGCAAAATCAGCAAAAATATTATGTCAAAGTGATACTGCGCTGCTCGAAGATGTGAACTGTAAAAGGTAATAAACAAACATGATGAATATGACAGATTAAAAAAAGAGAAATATTTCACTGCCGTCGATCTGATTTTTAAGTAACGTACTTGAGTTAACTTACCAACTTACATGCACGATTTATTTTTCTGGCCCCAAATCAACGTTAAATAAAACAAAATTTAAAAGACACAAACAAAAAACGAAACAAATAAGTTGAAAAACAAATGATCACCAATATATATCTGGTCTTGGTTTATCACACCTAATCGCACATTCGAAGTCGAAGTTATTTAGCTGGTTTATTGCGTGACCAGCATTTCCATCACAATGTTTGGGAAAGAAACGGTAATACAAGCCTAAATAACGCGTTGAAAGAGACGAATTTGATAGAGATAAAAATTGCTGTATTTCGTTAAAATTATGTCAAAATACCACATCAATAAAAAGGACTGAACTGAATCAGCATAAAAGCGCTGGCTATACATTTCATAGTCTTCTAAAATCCTTAAGGACCATGAGACTAACAGGATTAGGAGTATGATATCGTTTCTGTATTAGAATTAAACAGAAACAATTGCTTGCTACCCACCGAATACAACGCAGGTCGATAACAATATACATTATTTACGCCAGGTCTAAATTAAATAAAGCTACCTGATTAGGTATATTGTAAGGAGCCCTTTTCATAAAAAAAAAGTCTCAAAAAAGCCGTGGACTGCATAGGAATTAAAACAAGGTCGACTAACCAGTAGAGCTGTGATAACCCAGATTTGTTCACCGGGTGTTCCATTCGGGCGTGGACCGGGGATCGTAGGAATCGGCAACTTGCCGCCTCCCATCACAGGATCGTAGGAATCGGTCAGAATTTTCTTTTTAAATAAGAACAATATCTAATAATTTTATAATTGAAGGGAACAATTATATAAAATTATCTTCTTAATTTAGTTAAAAACACCGTTAAAAAAAAGTCTTGGCTATTATAATCTTTCATAGAAATGAAATATCACCATTAAACATTGAGAAAACAATTTGGTCTCCTCGATGGAAGATCAAATACCAATCGACATCCGTCGAGATGAAAAGATTGACCGTTAGTAGCCGGCAACTAGACTCAGTGTGTGAGTATTACCCGGTGATTGAATACTATAGACTCTATGTTGTGTTTGAATATTACAGACCTGATGTTAGCTGTTGACGGATGTCAAATTAATGGTAAAAGTTTCCTTTGGTAGCAAAAATTCTATTTTCAAAATGCTTGCTCTGAAAAGATCAGAGGAAAATTTTCTTTTGAGATTTTTTGCCTCACCTTTTTTCTAGTTCAGTCATATTCATAAAAACGAGTATATTTCGGCTACTGCTAAAATTTCAGTCCGGACTATTCGGTACCTAAAAATTTGCAGTCAATCCCGACTTTATAGACCATCTCTGAGAATTCAAATTGTTTTCATTTTGACAAGAAGATTCTTACTTCATATATCGATGGTTAAAACTCACTCGACTTGCAAAAAACTCTCAAACCTAAGACTTCTTTGAAGTTTTAAATTTGGGTAATTTGGCAAGTTGATGGTCATCCTAATCGATCGATTTTCAGGGTAAAGTTTTCCGTCCACAATCGAATTAAATGCTTTTGGAAAAGTATGGCAGTACTAACAGTTATTCCCAACACATCCACACACACGCACACACACACACACACACACACACACAACTTATATAATATATATATATATATATATATATATATATATATATATATATATATATATATATATATATATATACGTCACAAACGCACACCCCTGGTCATACAGTGGCCAAATTATTTGTAAGATAGAACCGCGATTTCCCGCGAGATTTTAATTGCCAGCTAGGTGGATGAATACTTTAGTAAGTTACTGACACCTACTCGTATCGTATTCGTGAATACTTCTAAACTAAAGAGAAAATGAGGCAAAAGAATTCTCAACATCAAATTTTCCTCTGATCTTTTTAGAGAAGCATATTGAAAATTGGTACTTACATGAATCAGCGGACAATTTCTTAATTTGAACAAGACTGAAAGACGGAATAATTTTGCAATCAAACGTAACTTTTGCCATAAATGTTACATCAGTCGATGATCACAAACATCGGTTATGTAATATTCAAGCACAACACCGGACCTAAAGTATTCAAAGATCGAGTCGTGATCACACATCGGATCAGGTTGTCAGCTAACAAAGTAGTCGGCAACCAGAACGGGCCGTCACGAGATAAGAAAGGTCAATCTTTTTTACATTGATTTATGGTCGAGGAGAACAAAACATTGTACATTATGTTTTGTTAATGTTTAATGGTGATATTTGATTACTATTATTGTAGCTAAGACTCTTTTATGGTATTTTTACTTAAATAAAATACAAATATGTTAGAATCTTTTGGATTATTGTACCCTTCAAATATATAGCTAATATTAGATCTTGGTCCATTAACTAAAATAATTCTGACCGGATCAATAGTATTCATGAATATTCATGATTCATGTAAGATTCCAACATACATAATTTATATCCCCATGATCGAGTGTGATAGCAATATAATGAAAGGAAGTGGGAAGTCATTCAACTGTCTGCAATTTGAAAGATGATGACTTGGCTAGCATTGTTTTGTCTGTTTTTATAATGATATGTGTGTGGTGTAGTGATTACAAGTCAGTCATGATAGCTCAATTCACAAACGAGCGGCATGATTCAGGTATAGTTGGAATTATTGTTCTTCCTGCCTCAGCTGTCCATCCTTAAATTGGGAAACTGGGTCTCGAAAATATTTGCTGGAAAAGAGTTTGAGATAGACTATCGTCTTACCAAAATGATACCATGTGAATGCTATCCTTGGTCATGTTTGCTGAATGAAGGAGAAAGAAATCTCGAGAACAGCGTTTAGATGGACCCCGCAAGGAAATCGCAACAGGGGAAAGCCACTGGAAAAACGGAGAAGATCGGAAGAGGGATTACATCCTTTGGTTGGACCTGGGGGATAGTTCGAAAGCTGACGGAGGATAGAAGTTACTGGCACTCCTTACGGTTGAACTATCTGTTGATGAAACACCACTGAGGATTAAGTAAGTAAATGCTATTATTAAACAGTATAGAGGCTAGATCAAACTCCATCTCCATGGAACTTTGACGGATTTTGTAGTGATTGTGGTGCCCGTGACTAGACTTCCTTAACTGTCGAAATAGGGCTATGAACACATAATATTTCTACGGCTGTCCTTTCGGTTGCAGTAGTCATGACCTCCTTCCAGAATGCAAATCCCATTTTACCTTTTTCCTTCTCAATTATCCTCCACTATTTTTCTCTCGGTCTCTTGCTAAAGTGTACCCACGTTAGTGCAATGATATTGGATATTACATATTATGCGGTAAACTGGTGTTTGGCATTCTGGGGGAAATGTCTGATTCATCTCCATCTTCCACCCTTTAACTAGAAAGAGAAATGTTTACTTTATTACTGATCTCCTCATATTTATCGCCTTCTTTGGGCCATCTTATTTCTTAAAAGACGTCTCACAACTTTGTGAAGAAATGTATCCAGTTCCTTCTCGTCGCCCCGTGTCATTGTCTATGTCTAAGACAGGTGTTACATATTATAACAATACTAAGAGCGTAATTGCTTTGAATAACTGACATTTTGTTCTTTATTCTATGCAGTTCTCCACTATTCCAAATTTTGGACAATTTGTAAATGTCGTCCTTGCTATTCAAATCATGACCTCGAAGTTATTTTCATTCAGCCTGTCCTTGATTAGTCACTGCTACATCTTGGTATTCAAAATAGTCTACCTCATCGCTTTCTTCTCTTTCATGTGTTATTTGCATTCGGCATTTTTTCGTCATACAATGTAGGTGGTGTAGTGATAACTGACTTTCAACTTAGACGGAATGATTAAATTCGTAGCCTGATGTACTCTGACGGAAATCCCGGGAAAGGGTTTTGACACCTTTTTGTATTCCTGGTCTCATCAGACACAAAGCTGTTCTTATTGTATTGAACCATGATTTTTAATTCCAATACAAACTGTACAAACACCATAAAAGCTGAATGTATTCTGCCAAAACTGACAATAGGAATATAATATCACCACCACCACCATCACCATCATCATCATCATCATCATCATCATCATCATCATCATCATCATCATCATCATCATCATCACCATATTTCATCCGTAGTGGTTCTAAACCACACATATCGTTCTCAGGGCCCGGTCTACATAATTTTAAAAAACAAAGACACAGATAATTTCCAGGTTTTCGTAGAATTACCCTGCGGCGGTCTGCTGTTACTGAGATCGAAGGGCCGAGCGCCGACGAACGCCGACTCGCATTCAAGCTTTAATTACGTTTATGATACCCTCCTATCCAATTGGATTCAATAGTCTGATGTCACGTCGCCCAGCAACGGCGAGCAGCGTGGTTCTAAACAAAGAAAATCGGTGCTTTTTATCCTTCATGCTGGCAAGAACTTTTCATATGTCATGTGATCAGAATGTATAAAAGTCAAAACATGATCATATTCATAATGCTTTTCTCCTCTGGATACACTTTTATGCTCGTCGGAGAAATATTTCATAAGGACGTCCGCCATTGTTCCGATAGTTTAGAGCCAGTTACTAAGTTACTATGCGTCATTACGAGGGAAGTGACGTCATGACTGTTGAAGGCTATTCTGCAAAGATTACTTCATTTGTGACTTCATGAATATCACATCTGGATGGACCAGTCAAAACATAGAGTTTTAAAATCAGAGATGTGTTTGGTTCCTGTTAAATGACCAGTCAAAATCTAGAATCTAAAATTCATGGTCCCTGCCAAAGACCCAAACTCCGATGACTTTTAGTTAAATAGGGATGCATGAGGCACTCGTCCTTTTTCTCTCATTATAGCTCGAGACTTGACCAGAATTTATTATCATACTTAGCGTAATATCCTGTGTGGACAAGAGTAAGAATTACTGGAATTTAATTGTGTTATGATTAATTAATGTATGTGTAGTGAATAATATACGTGTTTTCGACTGGTACTGTAAGTAGAGGCCAACATATCGAATGGTTGAAATTGATAATTTATGTTATAAACAAAAATATTTTATTCACTCGCTAATAATTATATATATATATATATATAATATTATTTTAAATCAAGTGGCCACAAAAATCCCCAAAAAAAACCCCAAGTAAAACAACCAAAAGAAAACCGCGTCGCTTTTTGTCGGCTTGTATCCCTGATACTCTTCATTGGATTTCTTTTAAATTGAAAATACACATAAAACAAATCATTATGCGTCGACTTTATGAATATGAATTGGGGAAACAAAACCTTAGTGATTTTTCAAAGCCGTGTTCAGAAAACCAATATCAGGGGGAAGTGACGCAACATTGCAAAGAGTAAAAATGGCGACGATCTTAACATATGTTGCCATTTTTACCAAACATTAATTATGTCACCATAAACATTAATTTCATCATAATTCTCCTCATCACCTTAGAAACCATCTATATAGCACAATGACATGCCTAATTTGCTCCAACGATTCCAAAGTTAACACTTTAAGTGATCAATAGCAACGGCGTCCTCTTTAAAGACCCAAGATAGTCTCTTTTTCCAACTTGAAATGCACTTCCGAATTTCCTCAATGGTTATCTCCTCCCAGCATAAAATAATTCTTTCTCTCAATGTTACTTATGTGAATGCAGATCTTTGTCTACTAAAAACCTTCTCGGGCAAAGAATTCCAAATTGCATAATTCATGGATTCAGGCCGGGTATTTGAAATATGAAATATTAATATTCTTTCTTCGAGGAAAAGCTTGTGTTCTTTTGATCGTATGGGATGTAGACTAGCACCATCTTGTTGAAAAAGGAAATTCCTTCTTGGACAACGGTGTTCACATTCTGACGAAATATTTTCTTCCAATAGTTTTATGTAATAATTATCAGCATAGAGTTTCCCAGACATTATAACTAGTGTCTTCTTTAAAATAATTATAACGTGTAAATGCCAAAATAAATTGCGTCATCTTTTCCATATCGAAAATTTTAAGCGATGTGCCAAGATTTTATATTATTAAAAAAAACCTATAATCTAATTATTTAGATATTTTGTAATTCTATTAATAAAGAATAATTCTAATAGTAATAAAAATTTGAAAAAAGATATCTTTATAACTTTTTACAATAGAAATAAATATATAGCAGCGTGTTTTTGGCGACCTGTGATATATATATATATATATATATATATATATATATATATATATATATATATATATATATATATATATATATATATCAAGGACAACTATACTGAAAGGACAATCATATGGAATCTTCAGGCAACGCTAGTGGGGGCCAACACAAAATAGAGAAAATTTACACCAAAATAACAGCAGGGGAATTATTATATGGCAAGATCTACCTTTTTAGAGAGTGATTGTAAATTCTGGGTCCAAAAAAATATTTAATGATTATTATTATCAGCAGTGAATAAGAGTAGCCAAGAAACGGAAAGGATGAGTAGTTAGATATTCTAAAAACTGACCTTATAGTGATTGATTCAGGATGATTTCTTTAGAAGCTTGATTAATGAATGTACATGTAAAATGATGATGAAGATGAAGGTGAACAATTAGATGAAGGAGAAAGGAGATGTAAAATATCAACAAAGGGAGGTAATCTGCGGAGGATGATCCCAAGAAAAAGATGAATACCAAAATATCTACTAAGGGATACAATAGTCGGATTTTTAATAAGGGGCGCACCTTTGTCTTCTTTTTCTCAGCTGTTCACAATGTACAGCTGCAAAAATTTGTATGAACCTCTGGATCATTTTGTCCTAGTAAAATATATTTTTTCACGAATTTTAAAACAATAGGAAAGAATTTCACTTATTACAGCTATATTAAAATCGATAACTAGTAAGTATTGGAATCTAAATATGATTATAGTGTCAAAAATATGATTTTCCGCTTATCCA
>NC_088365.1:42148594-42191094 GCF_034508935.2 Berghia stephanieae | reverse complement strand
TACCAATACAATGGTTTGTTTATCTGCATTTTAAAAAAGATCTTAGAAGGGCGGCCGACTAATCATGTCTGCTGATTTGACGTACATTGACAAAAAGCGCTCGTACATTTTGACCAGAAATGCTTTTTTCGAATATCTATCAATGCCGGATGATTCCTATCGTGTTAAAATGTCTTGTAAATTAGACCTCTTGGAATTCTCAGGTTTGAGAGTTTCCCAAAAGTTGGGGGAGATCACTTTAGTCGACTGAAATTGAATTTCAAATGTCCTGGCCGTCATGAATTAAAAATAGTGTTTTGACAATGTATGGAGGTGATCTGTCTCTTTGTAATGATGTCTTAATGATAAACACTCGTTGATACGGTTATGATGAATAGAGATGGAAGAAGAGAAGACTGAAGGCAGAACAAAGCCAATTCATAAATTCTCCAATAATGCAATATAGAACAAATGGAAGGGACAGTAGGGTTTTAATTATTTATCTAATCAAACGCAAAATATGGTTTCTTTCCTTCTTCTAATCAAGTATTTTTTCTGTGGGTCCTAAAATCTCTAAAATTACAATTACACAATGTAGATGCACTTTTGTATGACAGTCAACGTGCATCCATGAAATAAGGGAATCATGTTTTTTACGAGTGAAGTTTTAATGCGACCAACTAGGAATTTCAGAAGTACCACACCGTACTGACACCGTTTTAAAAAAAAATGAAGTAGAGATATCCACTGACGTCATAATACCATTTCATTTTTTATGTGAGAAAAATTGCCTGCCCTAAGTATTATACATCCTGGCATATTTACATGGACAATGTGAAGAATCAAAGACGATAACCGCTTAATAAGTGAGAAATGAAATTATATATGAAGAATGTATCGTGCTTTGTTTCTTCCTCTGATTCTAATAAACAAATCTGCTTAACAAATCCTTGATCAAATATTCTAATTGACTTTTATAAAAATAAAAGCATACATAATAAGCATTTCGCGGACCACCACAGCCTAGAAGAAGACTGAAATTGTTAGCCTTATCAGGTATCCGTCCAGGAAAAGACAACTCTGACTTTAAACTCGGGTAGATTGAACTCGCTTGTGGGTATCATCAGCTTGCATGGCCACGAGTCTAGGAGAAACAACTTTTATATAAAATCTGACCCTCATTGTTCGGGGTATATGCGATGGGCTAGCTACTCATCCATGTTTCTTTTTTAAAAAATGATACAGAAGCCTTCACAATGCCCAAAGATCTTGATTTTTCCTTGGGGAGAAAGTAGGACTCTTCATCGGAGAGACCTGTCAGACCTAACACCCACAAGAAAACATCTATTTACATCGGATCTTGAAATGTACGAACCATGAGAGAAACAGGAAAGTGTAATCAAATCAGGAAAGAAATTAAAAACTAGGACTCTGCGAAACAGAATGGAATAGCTTTGGAGAAACCATACTAGAAACCCTCCCCTATTCAGGAAAAGAAGAAGATAACCCACATAAGCAGGCGTTGCTTTACTATTAACTCGACAATCAAGCAGAAGTAGAAGATTACGACTTGAGGAGTTATCAGACTGCGTAGTTCCCTGCCTGATTACGATATTTCAATAATCCCTGGAAAAGTACCGAAATCACTAGCGGAAATCAAACGTTTCTTTAATTTTCAAGAAAGGACAATAACAAATAGCTGAAAATTATCGACCAATTTCCCTCACATGCATATCTCACAAAATATAAAAGCAAATAATTTTCAGCCACATGATGAAGTATGAAGACAAGTATTATTATTATTTTTATTATTATTATTATTATTATTATTATTATTATTATTATTATTATTATTATTATTATTATTATTATTATTATTATTATTATTATTATTATTATTATATGAACTACATTGCAGATTCAGACAAAAGCGATCCCCTGAAGCACAATCACTCCGCATTATATATGATGTCTTAAAGCCACTTTAACAGGGACAACAAACTGATGTCCAGATCATGGATTTCTTAAAAATTGTTGATAAAGTGTATCATGATCTCTTCTACTACAAGCTAAGAGAAGACAGCATAAATCAAAAAGTGAACAAGTGGATCCGATTACGAATATTTTTAATGACCGTACTCATTCGGTAGCTATGGAGGGCGAATCATCTGGCTTTGTCTCAGTTGAGACAGGAGTTCCTCAAGGCTCATTCATTGGACCATCTTGTTCCTCTTTTATATCAAAGATTAAACCGAAAGCCAAAAGTCAAAAGTCAGACTATTTGTAGACTGCACAATTGCCTATTTAACAATTAAATCAAAAACAGATTTGGTTGACAAAAAGACGTCAACAAATCAACATTATGGGAGCCGAATACCAACCAAAGTGACAATCAGGGAGTAGGCACTAGTGTATGATAAATATCTGAAAAAGGTTGAATGAAACGATGCCAGGCAAAGAAAGAAAGAAAAATACCCCCCCCCCCCCCCCAAAAAAAAAAAAAATTAATTAATAAATTAATAAATCATCCTTCCGCGGCTAGGGTGTAACGGTAGCGCGTCTGACCGGTATAAGGAGGTCTGAAGTTCGATCCCCATTCCAAGAAGACTTATTTTTGGGGGTTTCTTTTCTCTTGTATTTTTCTTTCTTGATTTGTCTGGCACTATCCATTACACTTTTTCACATCTTATGGGAGCAGAAACACCAAATGGAGTTCAAACCTGACAAATGCAGTGTAAACAACTTGATAACAAGAAAGAAACTGTCATAACAACCAATAAAATACAACTGCAAATTACACAATCATATCTTGAGCACGTTAATTCTGTCAAATACTTGGTGGTTACTGCTAAATCAAATCTGAATTGGGATGAGCACATAATAAATATCGCCACCATAGCAACAACTTCGTGAAGTCCCAGGTTTGAGAGTCTTTGCAAGATGTGGATCATTTAAATCGATCGATATTTGAAGGACGAGTTTTTTGGCCAAATTTTTATACAATAGTTTTTTTTTCCAGAGTAAGGCAGTTAACTAGTTAGAAACGAAATTAAACTCAATTTTAAGGACATTATGTCAGAATATTCACAATGAGGGTGGACAGTATACGCCATGTGCTACTCGGAGTCGAGTGTCAGACCATTCGAGCACAAGACACAAAATTTGTATAAAGAACTAGCCGATTGATAATAATCAAACCGTTTGGGTAAGACTAATAAAAAGACAATGAAATGATTCGATGTTCATGATTCAAAACATATAAAAGTAATCTTTATTTGACTTTGCATTAAATATAATATGTAATAAAGGCAATAACATCTATTTAGAACGTACATTTTAAACTTTCCTTATTCTATTCTTCAACACAAAATTGGTAATTCTTACATAAGGATCTAGATATATGCTTTATTTTTATGGTCTAGATATTGGCAATTAAGTTTTAAGGTAAAAAAAAATGTAAGGTATTACATGTTGGTAGAAAAACAACACTTCTTATGATTACTACTTGAACCCAGTTGACACTGTTTTACTATATTATGTCACTGATACAGAGAAGGATATTGGTGTGATTTTTGATCGAGAATTAAACTTCGATGTTAATATCAATGATTATATTAATACGGCAAACAGGAGGATTGGTATTATTCGTAGGAATTTTTCTTATTTGAATGTAACACATGTTTCTTCAATTGTATAAATCCCTAATTAGACTCATGCTTGAATATGGAAACTATATAATATGAAGCCCTTTATTCAAACGACAGTCATTATTTTTAGAAAATGTCCAATGACCAGTGGCGGTTCTAGCCTATTTACAGTGGTGGGGCAAAGAGGATTCGGTCATATATATATATATATAATATATATATATATATATATATATATATATATATATATATATATATATATATATATATATATATATGATATATTTTTTTATTTTTTATTTTTTTGTTTTTTTTTTAATAAAAAATTTTTTTGATTTTTTTTTTCGCCTTTAAACAAAAAATATTTCAACCACCAATAATCACATTCACAATGAAATGACAATACCAGTAGATTTTAATTCTTCCAAACGTAATCAAAAATGAATCACGAAAGAGAATACAACTAAAAAATAAAGCGACGAGACATAATGCGACAACACCTTGACAATACAAGTCCATTTCCTTCACTCGAAAAATTAAAGAGATGCTTTAATCCCTCAACGGCGATATTAATATTGCTTTTACATATTTCTGGTTTTCAGTAGTACGTAGTAACCTTAAAGTTTTCATGGAGAAGCAACAACAGCGATATGACTCGAGTTTCATTCAGAGCTCAAATTGCATAATTTTTACTGCTGTCTTGGTGGTCAGAATGATTGTGCCGGTGGTGGTAGTGGTTGGAATAGTGGTAGCGGTGATGGTGGTGGTGGAGGAGGAGGAGGAAGACGAGGCGGTGAGGGGTAATTATGGTAGTGGTTTTGGTGGTGCTGTTGGTTAGAATGATAGTTGTGGAGACGATGACGGAAATTGTATGATGATGTTGATATTGTTTTTATTGCTATTGTTGTACTTGTTGTTAATATTGTTGTTGTTGTTGTTGTTGTTGTTGTTAATAATGATGATGATGATGATGATGATTATGATGACAACGACGATGTCGTCGACAATGATGGTTACCATACGATATTACAAAATTTATTCAATCTTAGGCTTTCGCCAATTAATCATACAATTTGATGACCACATACATGAAAGTGGAAAATAATGGCAAATGGGACCAAACAATAAACTGATACCATTAATAACCACCAAAAAAAAATACAACAATAGTAATACCACCAATACGTACAATAATAATAACAATGATAATAATAATATAATAAAATAATAATATAATAATAATAATAATAATAATAATAATAATAATAATAATAATAATAATAATAATAATAATAATAATAATAATAATAATAATAATAATAATAATAATAATAATAATAATAATAATAATAATAATAATAATAATAATAAATAATAATAATAATAATAATAATAATAATAATAATAATAATAATAATAATAATAATAATAATAATAATAATAATAATAATAATATAATATTACCATCATCATTACTACTACCACCACCGCTACCACTATACCACCATCACCATCATTATTACGTTTCCAATTATTTTTTCTCGTTTTTTAAAATTTGATATCTATCAAAACAGACGAAAATTCCGGTGATTTTTTTAAAGGGTAGTTAAAATATCTACGATTTTATTAGCCCTGAAAACTACGATTTTTATTTTCCTATCTAAAGTAGGCAGGTCTGCTATGACAAGTATCAGTATCAGTTCCATAGTCAAATAAGACAAACAAAAACAACGTTTATTTAATATTAGGCTTTCGCCAATACTTCATACAATATAATTAAGACAAAATAATGTTACCAATCTCTCCTCATGTATTCGTTTGACTATCGTCACAATAATTACCGTGTTATCTTTGCTCCTTACCCAACCAATCCCTTGCTTCCCGCCTCTTCATCGCGAACCATCTTATGTGTGTATTAGCTTCAGGACGGGCAAGTACGGAATCTGCCCACCCTTCCTTTAAAGGTATTTATTTCCTCTATAACTTAGAATTCAACTATCTCCTTACTCAGAAGAGTATTTCTCGTATACTAATTCAATTGTTGAGAAAACCAAAATGGTGGTTGTATTTTATATATTTATTTAGTCGTGACTTTTGAATAAAAGTGTTTTGTTTTATTAGAGGGAATACAATAGAAAATACATTGTTTTGCAAAATTATTTAGTCTGGCAATAAAAATACTGCGGTAATTACTTTAAGAATAATTAAAAAAAAAGAATTAACAAATTAATTTGTTAAAAAACAAAACAAAAAACAACAACAAAAAACAACAACAACAACAACAAACAAATAAGAAAACAATTTAAATAAATGAGTTTTGAGAAACACTAAAGAAAACGAGGGGAAAAAAAAAGAAATAATTTAAATGGATAAACAAATATATTAAAACAACACAAACTAATACTAAATTGATATAATATTAGTAAATTAATAAATTTAATTCAATACTGGAACCTTCCCAGCACAAGTAAGGCAATAAATAAGAAAAAGTTCGTTTGCCAAAATCTCTATTTAGTGTACACTGGTTAATAAGGTGGGCTCATTTGAATTAGCCCGACCTAGTACTAGAGAGGCCAGACAGCAAAATCACCGTCAGGCGACGTGACGATGAGATGACGATGTGGGCGGAGTGGAGTGGAGTGGTTGGGGGGGGGGGGGGGGTGATAAAAAGAACAGGAGCGCATCCTGGTTTATGCATTACGGGGTGCATGGTGATTCGCAATCTATCAAAGATACACACAAATTGATTTCAGTACGAAGTATCAAGTTTAAGTAGTAACTTTTGAAATTATCTAATTTAAATTTGATTATTTCGGACCTGGTAATACAGCATATAACTTGAAAAAACAGGCTGGTATTTGCCCACCCTGCCCATTATTACCAGCCGTCCCTGCCAATGACGGGCAACAAAGCTTTTGAACGAAACCAAAATTAAATATGACATACGAGGGAAGGTTAAAATACCTAACCCTTCCATCTCTGAAATACAGAAAAACAAGAACTTATACAGTTATACAAAATTATCCATGGCTTTAATCGAATTGACCACAATACTCTTTGTACGTATTCTCATGCAAAATTTACCCGCATAGACAAATACACAATTTTTATGACACATTCTTCTACAATTATTCGGTAAAATTATTTTTTTGTAAGGACAGTAACTACCTGGAACACTTTGAAATGTATAACTGTTGAAATATTTCTCTTTCGCATATCTTATTGCTTTGGTTCTGATTTAATCTCTCTTAAATTTCTCAATAATTATTCTCAAAATAATAAATTAGTTCAAATGTCACTTGCTTTGTGAAATTAATTTATTTAGGATTGATTCTCATATTTCTTATTAAATAGAATTTGATAGCACATTAATTTCTGCTACTTGCTGTATTAACAAGGCAGCCATAAAATGATATTTGCTATTTTGTTTTCTTTATTTATGTCCATCAACACCCTTGTCCATTTTTGGTTGTTTTTTAATGTTATACATAAACAAACGCCATGTAACAGATACGTCCTTATATCTTCCAATATACTTTATACAATAATATATTCTCCCTCTTTTCCTCTGGTACATGATTTGCGTTATTTATTCTCTTAAAAATCATTTCCTGTCCTGGCATTGCGTAATAGTATCACCTCAATCGGCAACTTATAGCAGCTGTAGCCAACTAAAAAGTCATCCTCGTTTTGATCCACTATTTCTTATAAGTGTGTGACTAAAAACGTCAAAACGATAGAATGTCGGGGTGATTTAGATACTAGACATTTATTTTAATGGAAAAAGTATGGAATTTGGGTAATGGTTATTTGTTTAATGTAAAACAATTAGATATTAGTTTGATAAATTGACAAAAACGAAAATCTTAAACTGAAATCTCCATTATCATATCAAATTCTATCAAGTTTTCACGTCACATTATCAATGTGTTCCATGACACATGGTAATAATATAAGATATTGATTTTTAAATTTTTAAGGCCAAATTCCCTTATTTAATTTGCAATTCAAAGGCTGTATTTTTTCTTCTGTTGTTTAAAATCACTTTGGAAACAAACGAATAGCACAGGGGAAGAAAAGTCATAGTCACACTTATATTTTTTCAAAAGCCTATTTTCAAATTAAAATACAAAATTCGAGTATATGAACATTTTTTCTTATTAATATTTTACACTAAAGAAACATTATATTAAAAAAAAACAATATAACATCCTCTTAATGATATTTAAATCATATATATATATATATATATATATATATATATATATATATATATATATATATATATATATATAATCAAAAAGTGTCTGCCGTTTCTTCTCCATTTGGTCAGCCATAACCTTTTCGTAGTAGGGGGAATTAGGCTAAAACCGTGCAAATTCGGGTTGAAAGCATGAAAATTTGCATACAGTTTGCTAAGACCCATAGAAAAAACATCTGATATAGAACCACTCTGGCAATCAATCATAACGTATCGGTTTAAGGCCTTAGATTTTACCTATAACAGATATATTAAACAAGGGAAATAACTGCGTAAAAATATATATTTTCTTCATATTCATTGTATAAGGGAAAATTAGGCTAAAACCGTGCACATTGGGGTTGAAATCCTGAAAATTGGCATATAGGTAGCTATGACCCGTATAAATAACACCTGATATAGAACCACTCTGGCAATTTCTCAGAACAGTGCGTTTTTAGCACTTTTATTTTTTCCTATATAGCATTACTTATCCGAGGAAATAACCACTACTAAACAATGTGCGTTCTAAAACTTTAAATACACCGGTAACCATTTACGGTAGCTAACTGATGATTATTTCGTGTTGTAACTAGTAGATAAAAGCGGGAGAGGGGGGAGAGGGAGTGAGCGGGAGAGAGAGAGAGAGAGAGAGAGAGAGGAGAGAGAGGAGAGAGAGAGAGAGAGAGAGAGAGAGAGAGAGCATTTTACTCATTACTGTACTAACCTAACTAGTAGATAAAATAGGGAGAGGAGGGAGAGGGGGAGAGGGAGTGAGCGGGAGAGACGGAGAGGGAGAGAAAGTGAGAGAGACGGACAGACAGACAGACAGAGAGAGAGAGAGAGAGAGAGAGAGAGAGAGAGAGAGAGAGAGAGAGAGAGAGAGAATTTTACTCATTACTGTACTGACCTAACACCCCCCCCCCTCCCACCTCCCCCACCCCCACCCCATACACACACACACACTTCATCTACACAAGTCCGTGCAAGGCAAAACGGGACCTTAAACACTTGCATCGGGTGCCGATACATTCTCTCTTACATGAACATTTGATGAGTTTTTGGGACATTTTTGACAATTCTGGAAATAAGCTCCACAGTCGTCACATTTGTTGCAGGGTTCTCTTCTATAAAAGATATAATGTTAGCAAAAGCTCGACTTCTTTCAAGAACGGTGACATCTTGATTATCATCAGCAGTGACATCTTTTAAAGCTTGTTTTTTTTAAAGTATCGTCCATGACAAATTTTATGGTATAGGGCGGTAGTGTGGCTCCTGAGCGACTAAATCTCCTCCGGCAATAAATGACAACATATCAGAATCTTTTATAGATAACGCTATTTCACGAATATTTTCTTCCATATCTGTTGTCATTACAGAATTAAGTACTCCCGATGCTATGTTTTTTATAGCCAATCTCTAATTTTGAACGTTGTCTCATTATTCTCGTGGGTTGCGAAATATATTCATTCGGTGACTCCTCCAAGTCAAATGACGAAGTTTGGAATTCTTGTATGGTAATTCTTTTAGATTTCTTTAATTCTAATCGCCTAATTTTGTTGGCATTAAATTTTACACGACAATACTTATGCCACTTAGCATCATTTTGTTTTAAGCTTTCAATAATCTCATATCTTTCTCATGAATTAAAAACATAGATACATTCAACTTGTTTTCATCACAAACCAAAGACTTGAATTGTGTTAAATCTTCAAAAAGAGTTTCATAGCCTTGCCCTTTGTCATACCTCCTCGACTTAGAGGGCATTATAAACGGCAAATAACGTAAAGTAAATAACTTGCCACAATACAGCATCATAGTGGTTAATGATGATGATAATGATGATAATTATAGCAATGAAAGTGGTATGCTTACTCTTTACTGTCATCAAGTTTGACCGAAATAGGTTTTAACTCACGTAAAATGATTATAGCAGTATTTTTGGAAAGAAAAGAAAACAGGAGGAGGGGAGAAGGAGCACTGTCCTTTGTCAACACCGGTTATCGGCATTGATTGAGCTGCTAGTCTGTTTTGTCTACCCCTCTGCTCATCTTCCCGTCTGCCCGTCCGTTTTAGAGCAATTGATTATAGGTACTTATTAAATCAGATGCAGAAAAAATGTCATATTATAGAATATTGCTCGCTAGACGTCCTTTAAAACAAGTAAAATTGAATAGTATTTACGATTAAATAATTTGTATGGTTCGTGGATCGAAAGTAAAGGGAAAGGAAAACATCCGCTTCGAAGCTAAAAATAGTCACCAATGGGAATCCAAAGGATGACGTAAAACAACCTTTGGTCGGCTTGCCTCGAATGTTTACACAATAAAAATGAAAGAAATTATTGTCGTCCATTTCAAAATTTTCTAATCTTAAAAACCTTGTATCTCGACTAATACTGATCTCTCAGAGTGGTTCTATATCATAAATTATAGGGTTTTTCATATTTTACAACATATGTAATTTTCATGCTTTCAACCCTGTTTGCACAATTCAAGGGTTTTTTGGACCTAATTCCCCCTACTATTCGGTGCCAAATCTGCAAAAGTAGGTACTAAAAGTAATTCAAATCTGTCGCAAACTATTTAAAGATCCTTTAGTAGAAGGTAATGAGAAATTTATGTTCCCACTTTCCGCCACAGGAGCTCTAACAAAAATGAATTTAAAAAACGTTAGCTTTTATATAGCACTATGTCCACTAACGTGATTAAAGTGCTTTAGAAGGGGTTCCTTGCCAACAGCAACTCTAAAGATATGACGAGATATGAAGTGAGTAGAAAAGTGCCAGAAGACAATAGAGAATAAAAAATTTTTCGCGGCGGTGGTGGGGTTTGAACCTGCGACCTTATTGGTACGACAACTCCGCCTGGCAGGTGAGAGCGTGGCTCTACCGTGTGAGCTATCCACGAACACAAAAATATTCGTTTCAAACCCAAGTCATATTTCTAGAGACCTCTCTCACCCACTTCTTGGAGATCACAGGCTCGCTCGCGCACAACCATCGCGAAGTTATTTTTGACCAGCAGTTAAGCTTAAAGATATGACGCCTGTTTGGCGAAATGAAAATTGCTCCCGACAGAGACAACGCTGGTAACGGCCAGGTACTCAATTTACCCCTGAGTACGATGAGAAAATGTGAGTAAAGAGCCTATTCCAAGGACTCAACTATGTGCCGCTCTGAGCGGAGCTCGAACCCATGACCTTTTGATCCGAAGGCGAGTGACATACCAAAAGACCACATAGCGGCACTAGAAAAATAGAAACAGTCAAACATTTCAGGGCAGGCACAGGCGGAAGATGAAAATCGAAACAAGGCGTGCACAATACAGTGCTGGACATAACCGAAATCAAAATACCCAATAAAAATTATTCCAAAACGTCAACCTTCTGATGTTTTTCTATATCTTTCCTTTTGTCTGCTTTTTCTGACAATGTCTCATACTGTAGGCCTCTAAACTCATGGGTTGACAATGGCCATAAATTCGGTCTCATTACAAGGCGGCAACAACCAAAAGAAAAGAAATAGAGAGTTGTTTTCAATAGTTCAACCAATGGGATCATTTGTTTCCTAGAGCACTAAAACGACAGCACGCTTTTTAAAGACTATTTTGGTGACTTTATATTGCAATCTAAATTTTAGGGAAGTTTCAAGCTATTGATTCTATGCGTTAAGGTAAAATACACACACACAGAACCTTGTGTAAACTTTAACATTTATAGCCTGATTTGTTTAATAAGTGGGAACTAATCACTAACAGCTTATCTAAATATAATAACGTAGGGCTGTGTGACGTCAACTTCGTTCCTTCTATAAGCTTGCATAGGCTCCGATATTAGAATATAAAGTCTTAGGTATTTTAAAAACTTATTCCCTGCTGAATATTGTTCTGTTAACAATGTTACAGGTAGTATGTTTATTGGGTGGGTGTTTGTATTCTTTGCTGGGAACAAGGGAAAGTGTGTGTGAGTGTGTGTGTGTGTGTGTGTGTGTGTTTGTGTGTGTGTGTTTGGCATACTCACAATTCTGGCAAATGCTCAAGCCCGTCAAAGAAATGTTCATTGACCGTGGTGATGTTACAATTTCTGAGCACCCTAGGAATATATAAAGCAAAAAGGATATATGACACAACAGTGGTGTGATAAAAAAACAAACATAA
The DNA here is from genome assembly GCF_034508935.2 of Berghia stephanieae. Classification (NCBI taxonomy): domain Eukaryota; kingdom Metazoa; phylum Mollusca; class Gastropoda; order Nudibranchia; family Aeolidiidae; genus Berghia; species Berghia stephanieae. Next base: position 42,179,071 of record NC_088365.1, on the reverse strand, counting down.
TGATGATGATGATGATGATGATGATGATGATGATGATGATGATGATGATGATGATGATGATGACGATGATTATAATGTGATGATGATGATGATGATAATAATGTGATGATGACATCCATTATAATAATGATAATAACAATAATAATGGTGATGATGATGATGATGATGATGATGATGATGATGATGATGGTGGTGGTGATGATGATGATGATGATGATGATGATGATGATGAGATGATGATGATGATGATGATGATGACGATGATGACGTGTTTTATCCTGTTCAGTAGTGTGGTATTCCTTAATAAGGGGTGAGTGGATTACACTGATTTAATTTTCTTAAATTTATTTCTGACTGTATCAACACCTTTTTCTGCATACTTTTACCTCTCTATAGCTATGATGTTGATATGCAAGGTATCATTATGACTTAGTTATATGTAATTTGATCATACTTTACAATACCACGATTTAGCTAGTTTTGTTTTTTTAGTGCATTCTAGTAATTCTTGAGGCCAGAGTACTTATTACTTGTTTACTTTATGCTATCTGGGCGTTAGCATTATAATTATGTTACTTAAAATATCAATGAGTCTATACTTATAACGATCAAGTGTTAGACTATTTTATTAAATATTATAAGGCTGGTTTAGCCCTTTGTACAATATTAAACATATTATTAGGTCTGACTATAACACTGAGGACCCACAAGTCCCGCTGACAAGTCAAGGAAGTTTAACCTGGAGAAATCTGATGGCCTGTTTATATTTATTATATCAAACCAGATTTCAATCCCTTCCTAGTAAGGCCATAGGAAGAGCTGTACAACGTCATACCTTTGCATATAACGGCACCCCTCCAATCCAGACCTGAGAGACGGCCAGTTCGGCTAAGAACCTCCTCAGCCATAAGATTAATACAATTAATAAAATATTGTGGTTTTTTGTTAGTGCCCCATGATTAAAATTAAACATTTAAAACGTGCAAATACGTATCTACCATACTATTCAAAACAGAACAAATACGACTTATTTTTATTGTCAATCATAAGTGGGACTGGAACTTGTTTTATTCATTAATTATTGTACTGTGAAGGTTATATCCCCAGACAGCTATACGAGCCATTAATCATTGCTGTTTAATATTTCCATGTCACATGTAACGAAGAAATTGTAAGATTTGCAAGACCTCTAAAATTTAATTCTAATTAATAGGACGATTCTGTGAGTGCAGTAGCTTACAACCTATATAAAACGCTCGAGTGGTTTGGAGAATTACTACAAAAGATATTCTTAAATAAAAATTTAACCTCCACCTTAAACATCACATTACACCCTGAACCGAAAAAGCGCTGAGCCAGACACGACCATATGTGACCCCTCGTCTCAAAACGATATTATGTCGGGATGGACCAGATGCTAAAAAGTCAAACTGTAGTTAAACTGATCAAAAATATAAAACGTTGGTATTCAGCACATATGACATTCCTTCTCCTCTATAAAGCATGTAAACTCAACGCAAGTCTGATATTTCTGGCTATAAATTCCACTTCCAGGATCTTATTCATCCCGACTTAATACCGTTATGAGATGAGGGGTCACATATGTAATTTTAGACGTTAAAGGAAAAAGTTGTGATCAATCGTGTCAAAAGCAGAAGTTAGGTAAAGCAAATTCCACAAAGAACACGAACCATTGTCTATAACAGAAAGAAGATCATTGACAATCCTAACAAGTGCTGTTTTCGTCGAATGATGTTGTCTATAAGCAGGTGACAGGTTAATTTAAAATATAACTCTATTCTGTTGATCATGGTGATTGACTTCCTCTGATATTAGCTGTCTTTCTCTCTACAAAGCTCCCAGGTTTGGCAGTGCATTACAAAATTATTTTTTTAACCAACGACATTGCCTGAAAGATGTAGAATTTTAGACTCTGACCCCTGTATGAAGCCTGTATTTTGACAGTATTTTGCCTTATCTACACAACCAAATCTAATCAAAGAGAAAATAAAATAAAAATATGATTGAAGAATAATATCTGGAAAGCTGCTTGTGATAGGATAGGGTATGATTTTAATAATACTCACAAATCAGATAACCCGGTAAGACCGTCGAATAATCCGTAGGAATCGTGAAGATTGGGACCCAGGTTATTGCCCGACAAATTTCTGGGCCAGAAAAAAAACATTATAATCATAATGAATTGCGTCTCCATAAAAATAATAACAATAACAATGACAATGATACTGGTAGTAAATTGATGGGGATGATGGGGATCCTGATGATAATGGCTATGTGGTCTTGTGGTATGACACTCGCTTTCGGATCGGAAGATCCTGGGTTCGAGTTGAGTCCTTGGAAAAGGCTCTTTACTCACATTCTCTCACGGTACTCAGGTGTAAAATGAGTACCTGGCCGTCAACAGCGTTGTCTCTGTCAGAAAAAATTGTAATATCGCCTAACAGGCGTCATGTCTCGTCCTACATGTTAAGTGTTGCTGTTGGCCAGGGACCCCTGTAAAGCGCTTTGAGCACGTTAAGTGGATCTTGCGCTATATAAAAGCTCAATCAAAATTTTTTAGGAGGATGAAGAGAAAGAGGAAGAGGTGTAGGAGGAGGAAGGGATGGAGGAGAAAGGCAAGGAGGAGAACAACGATGTGAAGGATGATATAATAATATACGTTGTTGTACAGCAGTTATAGCACAATGATCAATAATACATCAATGGATTGGCCAAACCCTCAAGGCCACGTCACTTTTACGATGCATTATTAAACATAACACAAGAGTAGGCCAGGGACACAAGCCGGGTGTGATTATAATCTCCATACTTAGCAAATATGTGACGCCCCGAATCAATCTGACATTTTATGTTGGCGCGAAATAGTTAACGATAAATTGATTTTAAATAATAATAATAATAATAATAATAATAATAATAATAATAATAATAATAATAATAATAATAATAATAATAATAATAATAATAATAATAATAATAATAATATAGATCTTTATTGTCCATAAATATGGCAATTTGTCATTTAGTTACACTTGTTATAACGTTAAACGATAACTGTAACATTGAACAGATATTTCACTCCTACTTATTTTCTCTCTCTCTCTCTCTCTCTCTCTCTCTCTCTCTCTCTCTCTCTCTCTCTCTCTCTCTCTCTCTCTTTCTTTCACACGTGCGATATACACAACATAAACATATTCATTTCGTTTTCAATTTGTTACGATTGTGGCAATTCGACACCAAAAATTTACATCATTATCAATTGGTCAGTTAATCTTACATTAAATAAATTAATCAGTTAATCAGTCAACGAATCAATCCTTGGTTTTTCTGTACCATATGAAATATTCAAAAATTTTATTGCTGATGGAACGAACGTTGATTTATACTTGTTAGTTCTACATTTAATCTGACAAAACCTTCTCCCAGATGGTAAAAGACTAAATTCATGGTATAAAATATGTTTTTTATTGTTGGTAATTGAGAATGCTTTCCTTTCTATTGCTTTTCCATGAATTCTTTCTACTCCATCAAGAGGATGGTTTATTATTTTTGATGCCTCTTTGATAGATTTTGAAATTTTTGATTTATCTTTAAGTCGGCATCCTCCAAACCATATGGTGCAGCCAAACGCAATTACACTTTTAATCAATGAGTCATAAACTCTTAACATAGTTTTCTTCCTTATTTGAAATGTTCTCAATTTCCTTAGGATGTATAATCTTTGGGCAACTTTCTTAGATATTATATTAATATGTTGAGAGAAATTGAGGGAACTATCAATGGTCATTCCTAAATATTTAAAATAGTCAACTATCTCAACATCATCTTTACCGATCGTCACACACTTTAAGTCGTTTTTATTTTTTACACCAAACACCTGTTCTTTCGTTTTTTCAACATTTAATTCAAGCTGATTTTGTTTACACCAATCGGTGAATATATTTATTTGTTTGAAATAATTGAAATAAACAAATGATATTGGGAACCACAAAATAGTACAAGTCTGTTCAGTGTCATAATCTGTAACCAGTCTTTTCATTAAAAACCATCAAATTAAATCAATAAATGTAATCTAGACTTTCAATTGAATTTTCAGCGCCAGGGTCACCCGATAAAATATTATTTTGAAATTGTTGGTCACAAATCTAGTGGCGTAATAAAAGAAAAGAGCACTAAATTAAAGCCATGTTGCTGTATAATGAGTGCATCGATATTTTGAAATATTTTTTTCGTATTCGGTAAGAACTGTTCAGTTGAACTAGAATTGGAAAGGGCATCAAAATAGACCAACGTTGGGCTGAACTATGACAATTTCAAAAACTTGTAGAAACACATCAAAATATCATTTGAAGACAATATGCGCGTCAAATTTAAGGAATGGCGTAATTTGTAATGTCGATAGCCTAAATATTACGTCTTGAGGCAACAGGTCCAAACAATAATATGCTATCATCTTTTATTGCGAACAAGAGAATTCTTTAGGAAGGAGCATTCTGCTGGTGATTCTTGAAGTGGCAAAAATAGAACATTGAGAATTACAGGAATGTTAATGAATTGTGGAGGGAGCTCAATAAGAAGCCTTCAGCAAGTTGGTGTGATACCGCGTTGGCAATCTTGGTGTTTTAGTACGAAATTTCAAAGTATTGGCGCGTTTAGGCAAGGAAAAATTGGATTTAGCATTTTGGCATTTCGTGTCAAATCACTTAATGTATTCAATTGACACCAATTAAACAGAATAAAATATACACCTCCCGAGTTCCCAGTCCTGATAGTTTTCAGGGTCATTTAAACGATCGATATTTTAAAGACGACTTTTGTGGACAAATTTGTAAATATGTCTTTTCCAGAGTACAGAATGAAGTTAACCGGTTGAAGTCGCATGGTATATTATATGTAACGGGGAGTTCATAGGGTTTGCAGACCTCTATATAATTTTATTCTAATTATTAAGGCGATTGTGTGAGTGCAGGAACTGACATCGAATGTACAACGCTCGCGTGGTGTGGAGATGATTACATAAATTTTCTAAAATGTTAAAATAATATCTCCACCTTAAATACCACATTACATAAATGATGCCTGAAAAGATATAGTATTTTTCAGACAATTTGTTATTTTTCTTTGACTCCTTTGGCATTCTTTGAAGAATTAAACTGACATTGCAATCCTGATGTAATACCTCGTTTTGGTAATGTTACAACAAAAAAATATCTCGATTCTGAATGCAAATCTGTTATCGAGAGACAAATAGCCAATAGAATCAGACAACAGCCATCGCAATCGTTCGACTTGACCCTGACTCATCGTAATATGGAAATACCTAGATGAAAAGGTTTATGAATGGAAGTATTGGAAGACGTGAAACAATTGCACAATCATTTTTCTCATTAATGTTTTTTTTTAAATCAAAAAGAGCTCCATAAGGACGAGTTTTCTGGCCAATTTTTTTAAATTTGAGTTTATTTTCCGAAGTACGGTAGCTGACTGGATAAACCCTCTAGAATATATACGGATCGATATTTTGGACAAGTGTCACTAAAGTTGCACAGTGACATGGTGATTAAAGATTAGACCCCAGTCACACTTGTGACTTGGGCTTTTGTTTGGAGCGCTAGCAAAAATGAACGGTTTAGTGGTTTAAGTTTATACAAACGTTCCAGTGTAAGAAAATGGGGCTACATTGAGGTATCCTAAGTTGAAATTACTTTGCTCAAGACAGGCTTTTGGTGGGTTGAAAACCATAATTTATACAGTTAACTGCCGTATTCTGGAGAAAAAAACTCGCATTTAAACATTGGGGCAGAAAACTCGTCCTTCAACTATCCATCAATTTAAATGACCCCCATCTTGGTAAAAACTTTCAAACCTGGGACTTCGCTTTCACAACTCAGGTTTAGGATTGCCATTGACACAGTTCAATATTTCCCTTGTAAAATGGTAATAAAATCTTAGTTTTTATTTACAGCACCGGGTTTCGGTTGGCGAGAGAAGAAAGTCGTATTCACTTACTCTCGCGTTAGTCAGATTCCCTCAACACTACCTTAAATAACCCTATACGCAATTGAAATGGGAATATTTGGCCTTTCAGAAAATGCATTGTACTTTACAATTCATTCGCTGTAGATAGATTTTGTGACCAATCTCTTTTCCCACTCTATTTATAATGACATCAATCAACATTACTGTCATCATTTTAAAGGAGGGATTTGACAAATATGTCAAACTTGTTTTGACATTCTCATTTTTTGTGGTCGCACATTGCATACTCAGAACTTTAAGGTTAATTAGTGGATTTTAAGGCTAATAACAATTGACTGTTCTCTTTTCATACTAAAACAATTGACGTTACCATCACTGAGCTATTAATTTTCATGGACCTCCAAGGTCCCAAGTTTGAGAATTTTAACCAAGATTAGGATGCTTTAAATCGATCGATCTTTAAAGGACGAATTGTTCGGACAAATATTTAAATACTTGTCTTCATAAAAATGTGGCAGTTAACTTGTTAAGAACACGCCATCAATTGAGCTATAGAGGTTTCCAAATGGTAAAGATAAGTGTTAGAGATCATAATTTCGTTCCCAGCTCGCATTATTTTTATTATGAATTTTTGAACAAATGTTTTTCAGTTGTTTAAAGAAAATAACAACTCTCTTGTTTTAATATCGGATGTGAACTAGACTTATGAGTTAAAAATTTTAGTCGGATGTAGGAGAAATTAATGGTTTTTGTAATTTTCTACCCACATTTAGATGACATCTCTTATATTGCTAAAAAATTGATGATTATAAAAGCCGCATAGCAGCCGTCCTTTTCTGATTTCTAAGCCTGAAAATAAAATTTAATAAAATAAATCTAAAATAGGTTTTAACAGACTTAATTTCCGGTTGACGTCTTATGACTCCATTCTCAATTTGGAACAGAAACCAGCTAGAAAGGTTTTAACTCTCTCCTTACCAACTATAGGCCAATCGTCATATTATGATACAAACAACATTTTTCTTGTTTAGATTTGTTTTACAAATCACAGATTTTGACCAAAAAAAATGTTACATCTACAAGAACTTAAAGCTGTATAAAATACAAAGAACGTCGATTATGGGTTTAATCGTACTCGGTCGATGTTTGAAATTAACATTTTCTGGTTAAATTTGTTTAAATAGTGTTTTGTGAGAGTTCGACTGATTTAAGTCCAGTGTATTGGTAAAAGATTGAGACTATTTTTAATGGTTTGGTAAGGCAAAAGACTCGCACGACGTTATACATCACTTGTCGCTCTATCTGTAACCATCGTTAACTTATAGATAGTTCGAAGATGACGTCACTCAGGTCTTTGTTATTGTTTTTTGCCATCCGCGTTTATGAGTAACGCTCACTGAACTGTATTAACCCGACTATAAATATTCATGAATACACACAGTTTTGTATGTTGGTCCGTTATACTTCCGGATGGCAATGTTATGAGCTTCTTAGCCAAGCGCATACGATCTATAGCCTGACACTGACCAAAATGTGACCTCAAAAGACAAGTCTTTGGCCGCAAAAGAAAATAAATCGTGAGTTTAATTCAATAGGTCAATCAATGGGATCACTTGTTTCTTTTAGCACTACTAACGACAACTCACTAGACGGAGCAAAAACCTAAAAAAATGACTTCAAACTACAAGTCCTGGTGGGTTCTTGTGTCAGGCTATAGATTTAATGCGGTTGGCCAAGGAGTTCACAACATTGCCATCCGGAAGTATAACGGACCAACACACAAACTCTGTGTAACCATGAACTTTTATAGTCTTGTTAATACAGTTTAGTGAGGACAACTCACAAACGCGGATGGCAAAAACAATAACAAAGGCCTGAGTGACGTCATCTGCATACTATCTATAGATAGTATGCGCTCGGCTAAGAAGCTCATAACATTGCCATCCGGAAGTATAACGGACCAACACACAAAACTGTGTGTGTCCATGAACGTTTATAGTCAGGTTAATACAGTTCAGTGAGCATTACTCATAAACGCGGATGGAAAAAAACAATAACAAAGATTGAGTGATGTCATCTTCGAACTATCTATAAGTTAACGATGGCTACGCTCTATCCCACTGAACACAATACGGGATTAGAAGTATATCGCACTGCCACGTCACGGTGGACGTATGATATAAACAGCTGAAATGATATGTAATTTAACCAAAACATTGTAAAACTTGCTTTGACCTGGACGGACATTTACTTGGGCGTGCAAAATGTATTTGTGTGTGACAAATGCCCAAAGTTGTATGACTTATAGATAGTGTGGCTAAGAAGTTCACAACATTGCCATCCGGAAGTATAGCGGACCAACACACAAAATTATGTGTAACCTTGAACGTTTATAGTCTGGTTAATACAGTTGAGTGAGAATTACTCATAAAAGCGGATGGCAAAAAACAATAACAAAGACATGAGTGACGTCAACTTCTTTCTATCAAAAGATAGAACGAAGTTGACGTCACTCGGGGCTTTGTTATTGGTTTTTGCGGTTACACATTGTTTTGTGTGGTGGTACGTTATATCCGATTGGCGGATGTTATGAGTTTTCTTATTCTAACAAAACGCAAAGCATCAATAATGGGATATGCACGACGTGTACTTATTAGCAGGTCTGGTAACCCATATTGTTATGGTCTCGTTGTTGTAGTTGACATACTGGGTGGGGATCCTGACCTCCCATAGTGGGCAGCGAGGTACATCCTGTGTCTTCTATCCCCTTATATCTGTTTACCAACTTGCTTTCTCTTTTTGTCTTGGAATGAGATTACTTGGTTCTATCCGGGCCCTTGCCGGATACCCTGACTGAGAGGGGAAACAGTCAAATGTATAGTTAGTTTTGGGAGATGATATTTTTTTCCTTGTAAATCATCTCTCTGTTATGCACTGTATTATGTTTTGTTTACGTATTATATATGATTTGGTGAACATCGGAATGTATTCCTCTTAGTGGGGAGCCTGCGCTTGTGTCTGGATGAGACTTTTAGGTGATCTCAAACTAAGTACTTTGATAGTGTGCTCTTGGAATCTACATCTGTTTCCTATTTGAACCAATTCCCCTTTGTCTTACCTTTTCCTGGGTGCTTTAATTATAATTCTAAATCTTTTTACTATCCCATTTTCTTCCTTTTTACTGGCGCTGATATGACCTTATGTGTTGTAAGCGCCGTCAAACCCTTCAAAACAAAACAAACGTAGTTGACATACTCTCAGAATTTAAATATTGTCCAATGTTAAATCAGGCCTCACAATTGCGTTCGGTTATCAGACCTGTAGTTTGTTCACCTTGGATCTGTATATCCTGCCATTAATAATTGTGTGCATTTCTTCGACTTCCTTGTGATTTTAATCGATTGTGTATCGGCGATGGGATTAGAAGATTAAATAGCAACGAATTAATGATTGCCTTTTATTACGGTATTTATTGAGTTATATTAAAACCTGTGTTGTTGCGAGTTTTAAAAAGGTGGAACAAAAACCGCAATAAAACCACAAATATGTTATTTGTTTTACCCCCTACCACAAAATTATCTAAAGAAAGACCATTGTTGGCCAAAAACGAAGACGTACATTTTTATATGTAACTGTTGTTGACATTCGATACCGCTTTGAGAACTCTAACCCTTCAGCAAAATAATATATACATCCAACTTTCCCCACAACGAGTAAATAAATAACAACATTTTAAGCAAAACGATCTAAAATCTTTAAAACTTTTTAAAAGTCTCATTCCAACAAAAAAAATGATAAGTAAATATAAGTATAAGAAAAAAAAGAAATGACTAATTCGAGAAAAAATTCCCCGGGATCCTCGAGCGGCCATCAGGTAAGCCAGGAGAGCTCTTGACGGTTGAGTGCATTATTTGATATATACTTGCGATCAAAAGAAAGTATACACATTTAAAATCGTCGTTACTTTTTTATCCGTTGGCGTAGGCTAATGATTTTCCACTGAATTTTCTGTGTACCGATAGTCGATGTTTTTGTTTTTGACCTGAAATTCGCTCACCACGTCCCGCACGTGCTAAAACTATCTTTTAGCCCCTTACTGTGGACAGGAAGTGTGTAGATTAATTTTGTTGTCATCTGTGTCTTCTTGAACTATTTTCAAGTCAGGAAAACACAATACAAAATACCACCCATTAATCTACGCGATGCACGACTTAGTTTAGAACAATGTGCACGTGCCATTAGTCATCTTCAAGCTGGATAGTCTGTGATCAATGTCGCAAGAATGTTTAATATCACAAGTAGAACTGTATATTCCTTAGTGGATCGATTTGAAATAACACAAACGGTAAGGGACAGAAATCGAACTGGAAGACCACGAGTAACAACACAAGGTGAGGACCATTTTATACGCACGGGATTGTTTGAGGACGGCGACTGAAACTGCACTAGAGTTCCCAGGTACACGAATAAGTCGACACACTGTTCGTTGCAGACTTAGAGAGCATGACATTATCGCAAACGTCCATTGATGCGACAACTTCTCAGAGCACATCACCTGTTGGCCCGTCTTCAGTGGCCCGTACTCATCTGCGGTGGACAATGCATGCGTGGTCATTTGTTCTCTTCTCAGATGAATCACGCTTTGTGATTGGAAGAAATGACGGTAGATTACATTGTTACCGAAGATCACACGAGTGATTTCACGATTTTTGTGTCTTGGAATCCCCAAACAGAGGATATGGACAATTAATGGTGTGGGATGGAATAAGCAGAGACTGTAGGACACCTCTAGTTCAAGTAAATGTATCCCTAACCGGTGCAAGGTACATCCAGCACATTTTACAACCCCATGTGTTATTCCATTTTTACATGAACATCCTAAATTTTCACTTCAACACGACAATGCACCATCCCACCGAGCTATTGTAACAAGAGATTTTATAGCAGCAAATAATGTGAACAATATCCCCCGATCTAACTCCGATAGAACATATTTGGAACATAATCGGCCGCCAAGTTCGTTCATTAGACCCGCCAAATGAACTACAACTGTTCCACGCCATAAGAACAGTTTGGGATAACATTCCTCAACACCAACTGACCACATTGACCAATTCCATGCGTAGGCAATGCAATGCTGTGATTGGAGCGAACGGGGTACATACTCGTTACTGATTGAACTAGATTCACCTTCACTTCAAATAAAATGAACGCGAGTAATTTTATTAAGATGCCATTGTTTGTCAAAATCATAGTGTGTGTTTTGACTTGCTACTTCCCTTTTTGGAGGTCATGTTTTAAAAAGTCTATGTTGCATACAAGATCAACCATAAACGTTACAAATTATAGATAAAATTATAGATAAATGATAGTACTCTGATTACACATAGGTTTTAAATAAACCAGAACAATATTTCATACCAATTCTGTAGGTAAAACAAGTGTATACTTTCTTTTGATCACTAGTATATAAAGATTAATTACAAATCAAGACTAAATATCTTTAGGAATTTTGTGTCTGTTGGTGAGTTGTGGCATTCGCTTGCTATAATTTTTCATTTATTTTAGAATTATCGATTGTTTTTCGTGCTTTTTCAGTCTTTAAGATTCCCTGACTTGTTTTGTTTGATTTGTCAAGGTTTAGGGTTGAAGTACTTTTGTGATGTTATGGAGACTACTCTCCTTCAAATATTCGTAATAAGGTCAGATTCATTATATCGATTTCTTTAAAATCTGGATCCAATCATGTAAAATGACTAATCAGCACATACGACTTCACTAAAATGTCAATCTCGCACAGCCATTAAGTCCCACACAGATATCACCTCCTCTATAAAACTATTTTTATAGCTTCATTCTTTTCATTTTCAAAACACTTGAAGAATAGTATAGAATGCAATATGAAAGTGTCAAATGGTGAAGAAGCTATTTCATCGCAAAAATTATATCTGTCTACAATTTAAATTCTGGGAACTTTTTGTGTTGTTATCAACTCGCAAAATGTCAGCGTTTGAATTTGTTTTGTTTGTGTAATTTTACATGTGAAAGGCAGATTTCCATTCAATAGGCTCTATTTATGGACAATAAAGATCTATTATTATTATTATTTATATGTCACACGAAGTCTGAGTTAAAAAGTAATCTATTCCCCTGTCAAACTACTAATGCTGCAAGACAGCTTAATTTGTAAAAGAGTGTCAATAGTCATACACAGAGCCATAACGTCTCATATGAAGTAATGGATCTAAGTCGCTGGTGTTTACCTTAGGAAGAAATGTTTTCTCTATTAAAAAAAAAAAACACTCGGAGGGCTTTGCAAACCTTTGCGATTGCAGAAATTTCTATGTTAAAAGTAGCCATCTCAGTCACGATGGTTAACTTAAAACGTATGTAACTCACCCGATTAATTCCTTTTAAATGATGAACTAGTTTTAAACAACCTTGATAGAATGGACTACAAATACCAGGTTTTTATGATTGATTACCACCATTACAACTACAAAACAATATTTGTAATACAAATGGGCAATAATGCACTATATATAGGAACAACAAGAAGACAGGCTATCATGAGACATTGTCATGCCTACACTTACACTTTGAATGGACTTCACAAGTAACTATGGTGCTGTTTTTGTAATCAATTGTACAATGGCGTCCATTCAACAATCTGACAACTGACAACTCTTGCCCCAGACAAGTACAATGATAAAAGCAACGATACTGATATCTACCCTTCATATTGCAGTAATCAACCTCATATTTTGATGGAAAATAAGACCGCTGCAATTCGTGGACCGATAATTGTATTTCAAAAATGAACTACTAGTTAAGTACAATTTGGGAAGTATAAATACATATTAACAATTCTTTGCGGAATTTTTGCTAAAATTATCGATTTATTTTGGATCAAAAAGAGGTAAACAGAGCCTTTCAGGCTTGAAGAGTTACTTCCACAACAATTATCTGATCCACCCACGGGCTTTGTTGATGATCTCGGATAATAACCTGATATTCTCCTACATCTCCATAGGCGTTGTTACAAAGACAGTAACAAGACTAAAAGCTACAAATCTTATTGTTGAGTTCCAGAATCAACGACGCCGGCCGATAATACGAGAAACATGATACTATTCAGAATTGTTGTGAAAGGGTTAAAAGATATTTTACAAAAATAGCTTTTAGGACAAAACGACAAGGATTAGCTATCCGGTACAACATCATATCTGTACGTTAACTAAATACCTTTGCAATGTTACGTCATTATACCAGCAGGCAAAATCTATTCTGAAAAATAGGGTTGGGGATGAACATCACAATAAAGCCAAGGTTAGATTTTTATCATCGAGCACAGAATTACTGGCAAATTTTAAAAATATTATAAAACTATTTTTCACAGATTGATATACGAGTAACTCGTCAACCTTTCTAAAGTTAAGGGTAATTCCATTGTCTGTTGATTCAAATGTTTTTTTAAAGAAAATCTGATGGGTGGTTCTAAAGCGTTGACCTTCGAATTTGTCATAATCTGGCCGCTGATGGCTCAACCTCGATCTGTGTAAATTTCCAGAATACAGTATTTTAATAATTTAAAAATTACATAACTCTTTTGTCGTCCCTTCATACATTTCATGTTATTTGTATGAATTTGTTGTAATAATGACGATGTACACCATTCGATCGGGATTGTATCTCTCGCGAGGCGACCAAAAGAGATACATTATTTTAGATGGTCCTATCTCTAGGGTGAAGAGTTTAATAGTTTTATAGAAGTCGCTGCTAGGAGGCTGCTTTCCTTGACGTCAGTGTTCGAACTATGAAATAGCCAAATTAATTGTTTTTTAAGTTGTATGTAGCATGCAGAGTTAGGATGAAGAATGAAAGAAAAACATTCTCTTGTTGCCTCAAAAAATTCTAACAAAATGAAATTATTAGATAATTTATTAGAGAAGTTGGCCTGGGACTTTTAAACAATTGTTCTTGAAAAACGTCTTCATTCATTGTAAAAAAAAAAAAGAAAAGAAAAAGAAAAAAAAGCGTCCCCTCACTCGTGCGTTATTATCGGTCATTTGACATTTGAGAATCGCTATCTCGCTGGTCACCACATTGCCTACATCAGTTGCGCACACCTGCACGTTTTATAACTAACCGACATTGATCGATAATGGCTCAAAGGACTCGTCTCGATCTTTGTTAATTTCCACAATATATAAGTAAAATATATGAGTGCCTGTCTATAATAGCTTTTATTTCCCGGCAAATATTGTGGGTTCTCCTCTAATAATAATGATAATAATAATAATAATAATAATAATAATAATAATAATAATAATAAATAATAATATAATAATAATAATAATATATAATAATAATAATAATAATAATAAATAACAATAATAATAAAATAATAATATAATAATAATAATAATAATAAAATAATAATAATAATAATAATAATAATATAATAATAATAATAAATAATAATAACAATAATAATAATAATAATAATAATATAATAATAATAATATAATAATAATAAAATAATAATAATAATAATAATAATAATAATAATAATAATATAATAATAATAATAATAATAATAATAATAATATAATAATAATAATAATAAAAATATATAATAATAATAATAATAATATAATGATAATGATTAGTAACAACGATGATGATGATGATGATGATGATGATGATGATGATGATGATGATGATGAATGATGATGATGATGATGATGATGATGATGATGATGATGATGATGATGATGATATATAATAATAATAAAATAAGAAGAAGAAGAAGAAGAAGAAGAAGAAGAAGAAGAAGAAGAAGAAGAAGAGTGATAATAATAATAATAATAATAATAATAATAATAATAATAATAATAATAATAATAATAATAAATAATATAATAATATAATAATATATAATAATAATAATAATAATAATAATAATAATAATAATAATAATAATAATAATAATAATAATTGAGGCCGTTAGAAAAGAAATGTTTTCACAATTGTTATTGTGTTTGTTCGATGCCAGTAGATTAAGTGTTTACATTCGATTTAAGTCAATATCTAATAAATGATAAATGCTCCAGTATAGACCATATTTTTTGACACGAAACTTCGTCCTGATTATTCAAAACCTGTCCTTCTACTCTTTTATGTTTTGAGTTCAATGCCCCAAGCTACTCGTTATAATTGTCTTTCCGGAATGACAACTGAACGGCCATATTCTAACATAACACAATTTCATAGATTTCTGCCGGAAAACTTTTACTTCATTTATCAATCGAACAAGATCCCCCCCCCCCCCCCCCCCTCACACAACCCCACCCCTTTCTTTTTTCACATTGTTTTAATTGTCAAATAGTCTCAAACTGGATATTTCTGTCAAAACGACTTTGTCTTAAATCGAATAAGTTGGGGGTCAACTAATCTATCGATATTTTAATTAAAAGCTTTCTGCGATTTAAAAATATGTGTTTTGTCCTAGAGTACAGCAGTAAGGCACAGCAGGTCGCACAATACATATGTCATCACGCAGACGGCCCCTGTCCCTGTAAGACTGCTTTAAGCATGGCATCCAAATTGGAATACATGTTTTGCTCTAAGATATTTGTGTCAAACAAATATTCAAAAGTCCATGTTTTCCTGGGAGTGATAATATTTGTATTAAGGAATGCGTTGGTCACTTATTCTTCTGTCCTTTGGTGGTGTCCATCCCAGTGAATACTATTATAAGGGCAGCTTAAACGTAAACATTTCCGAAGGCTTAATTGTTTCGACGAATGAAATAAACTCACACATCACGCCATTTCATTCGCTTAGATGTCAGTCCCATTAGTAAATGTATTTTTGTCACTAAACAAGAGACTGGATTAGGCAGCAAATGTATTCACTCAATAAGCAGAGTTATAGATCTATAAGTTGGACCAATAGTTTCGTGTCAGACAGACACAAACTTCTTTAAGTGTGTCGGCAAAAGTTATCATTTCAAACACTTCTCGTCCTTTAAATATCCATCGATTTAAATGACCCTCTTATTGGCAAATACTCTCAAACCAGGGACAGATATAGAACATTTAATTAGAGCATTTATAGAGCATAATATAAACTAAACGTGCTAAACGCGCTTTACATGGGGTCCCTATCCCACAGCAGCACTCAGCATGTAGGACGAGACATGACATCTCTTAGGCGATATTACTTTTTTCCGACAGAGACAACAATGATAACGACCAGGTTTTATTTCACACCCGAGCACGGTGAGAGAATGTGAGTAACTCGCCTTTTCCAAGATTCAACAATGCGCTGCTCAGAGCAGGCCTCGAACACTAGACTAGCCGATAGGTAGGCGAGAATCATTAGACCACATTGACACATATTATTGATGGATGTTCTGTATGCAGTTCTAACAGCGCTCAACAATTTACAATTAATAGCATTATAAAATGAGTGAAATGTGAGTTGATTTTACTCATTATATATATATATATATATATATATATATATATATATATATATATATATATATATATATATATATATATATGGATAGATGAATGGATGGATGGATGGATGGATAGATGAATGGATGGATGGATGGATAAATGAATGGATGGATGGATGGATAGATGAATGGATGGATGGATAGATGAATGGATGGATGGATGGATAGATGAATGGATGGATGGATGGATAGACGAATGGATGAATAGATGGATGGTTGAATGGATGGATGGATGGATAGATTGATGGAGAGAAAGATACTTACAATCTCATAAGCTTTTTGAGGTTCCTAAATGTTTTGTTGTCCAGACTCCAAATGTCATTGCTTTGTAGGAACCTGGTCGGATGAATAATTGATTAGAACTGAAGACTAAAGGCTGATTTAAAGGAACTGATTTGCCTCCAACGCATTTGTTCGGGTAACCAATGGGAGATTAATAATGGTGAGAAATGAAAATAACCCATTTTTCCTGAGATGAGAGGATTTCTTTTTGTAGTTTCAAATAATCAAATAAATCAAATATCTTATTACGATGACATTTGATAGAAAAAAATAAACAGAAATGTTAAGCGTTCGCATAGAGATCAATGATAACGCCCGTGGCAAAGAAAATATCTTCAATTGAAAACATTAAGAGGGCATGGATTTCATTTTTAGTTAGTGTCCTTGGTTTTGTGCAAAGTCAAACTTCTACATAAATAGTTTATAGTTTCATTGAATGAACTCTAAGTAACTTTGCAAACAAATTGTATCGCAAATATTTTCGTTTATAATATGTGTATACAAATATGTGCATTGAAAACGGGTAAACACCTGTACCTATAACGTTTGTCTACAAAAGGAGTCTTTTATGGTTTGGTATTATCAATCAAGTTTTATGTCTATGGAATACACTTCAATAAATCCAGAATACCTTTATTACATCCACTGAAATCAGGATTTTAAAGCTATTTCATAAACGTTGAAAACTAAATTTTTCACGTAACCAATGAGTGATCCCAATTCGTATCCCTCCCAAATATTTGTACGTGTTCAGACGAACATTATTGTGGAAGGGATTTGAGACTAATGTGGGTTGGTAATCCAAATGAACACAATGTTCTGGGTCCGAACCTATTTTGTGCGATATGTGCTGCAAGATTGGAGCTTGACTGCGTCAGAGTGAGGCTGGAAGATAAAGTTTACATTCTCTACAATTTCGAACAGCCAACTGGAAGCAAACAAATTTCCAGATGACAGATTAGGGTGATATTTGTTTTGATCGACATAAAGTCAAATATCTGATTGAATCCAGAGTAGCAGAAAAGGGGGACAAAATTGATATGGGCCTTAGACTTACATTTCGTTAGATTCTCTTATTTCCATAAAACGCTAAGGATCCTTATAGAAACTTGGTCTATAAGAAAGTTTCTCCATATTTCTAATAATATACTAAGTGACAAACGATTTTAGTCGCGGTGGAAAAGCGATGCTGCCAAGGCATGAGTCACTCCTGGCAGGAAGGAGTTTCGATCAGACAGGATGTTAGTCAACATGGAGACTTTGATTGATGGCGGTGTTTAGGTATAGAGAACTGTTGTGAGAGACAGGCGGTCGCTGACAATCAGTTTGAAGTGATTTGGATTCCAATCACGAACGAGTTCGAAATCCTCTCGTACAATGACAACGATCTAAATTTCAGTAAAAGACGGCACATTTAAATCCATGTCCGGGACGCATGTTAATGGGACTAACTCTCTTGATGTCTTCGCATTTTTATGAAGATTATTATTAAAATTGGTTGTGCATAAGAATGGGAACACGAGGGGGAAAACAAAATTAAAGAGAATAAAAAAGGAAAATAAATTTGGAGAAAGGAGCATAGTTAAGCCCTTAGAAAAGGCTCTTTACTCACGTTCTCTCACCGTACTCAGGGACCCCTTAAAAGCGCTTTGAGCACGTTTAGTGAATATTGCTCTATATAAAAGCTCAATGTTTTGTTTTTTAACAGATTAGTGAAGACAATATCATGTAGATATTCAAAAGATAGGTTTTCGCTTTGCTTTGTGATTTTAAATTCCCAATGGACTGCTCTGTTGTTACCAGCGAGTCCTATTTCTTTATAATTTTTTCTTTCCTTTCTTTGGTAACCCGTCAAGTAGGCACTCGTCTGGTCGTGCGGCCAGTAAGTTAAAATGGGTTTGAAACACTTGAACAAACAAAAGACTAAAACGTTTACATAGCATTTGGAAATAAAGATATTGATGATGATGATGATGATAATGATGATGATGATGATGAGGAGGAGGAGGAGGAGGATAAGGAGGAGGAGAAGGAGGAGGAGGAGGAGGAGGAGGAGGAGGAGGAGGAGGAGGAGGAGGAGGAGGAGGAGGATAATGATGATTACGACAAACGAAGGATAATTGTGAAGATTGTCATAAAGAAGTCTTTTGGAGCCGTTTGACCCATTGAGCCGGAGTTTTCTCGGCTTCAATACCGTGAAACGGACAATAACAGTTTTGCTTGCTACTCTTCGGATAGGGTGCTAGCTATCGCAAAGTACTTTCCGCCAGATCAAACAGATCCAGTTACCCAATCACTGCTGGCTGACGGGAGAGGGGGGAGGGAGCCAGACTAAAATAATTCGACTTCACCAGGGATTGCGTGTAAATCGAGTGCACTACCAACTGAGCTATAGGGACCCCCGATAAATTGTCCCATTCAATATTTAGTCACAATAAAAAGACCATGATTGTTATGATTTCTAACGATAGAGATTATGATTATGGCAAGATAAGTTCTGAAGATTATTATCATAATGATGATGCAATGCTATGAGTGCTAATTTGATAATAATAGATTGATGATGATAAAGCTAATGATGGTAAAGATATAATTTATTACTGTTATGGTGTATATCGTCAATTCGAATTACATAATGATGCATTGTAATAATAGAGAATTCCTTTCTCTACACTTTGGTCACTCAAATCGATGTTTCAAAATGCAATTAAAATCGTAAAGAATAACAGAAAAAAGCACCTTGATCGTAATGAAGACCAAAAACTTTTAGCAGAATACCTCGTTGAATTGTAGAAAATACATTGATAACGTTTTTCACTACCCCTTATATCAGATAAATGATAAATGATAAATAATGAATTTATATAGGTATGCCAAACGAAAATTTCGACATTTTTAAAGCAGTTTTATAATTCATAAGGAGAGAACAAAGCAGCCATAAAACGGGGAAAACACCTTTACTCGTAAATTAGGTCACATTAATAACATTGCAGTATATCATGCGGCGTCAGTAGCCTCACGAATGCAGAAGCGTATTCTGCCGTACTCTGGAAAACCCATGTCTTAAAATTGGGCCAGAAAACTCGTCCCTCAAATATCGATCGATTGAAATGACCCTCATCTTGGCAAAAAAAAAAAAAAAATAAAAAAAAAAATAAAAACAAACTCTCAAACCTGGGACTTCGCAAACTGACCAATAATGTAAACAAGACTTAATGGTTGACAAATGCAGGACCGTGTCCTTATTTACAGGTCTGATAGCATACATGGTTTTGGACTTATGGTTGTAATGGATATTCTCTCAAACCAACGCATAATATTGTCCATTACAACATTGTTAAGAAAAGCCCCTAATTGCGTTCGGTTATCAGACCTGCTAATTTGTGAACCTAGCTAATCCGTCAATTGAAGACTTGACATTAATAGGAATTGTAAAACAAAAACAAATAATTAATATGTGATCAATTGTCTCCAAACGGTATCGATGGTCGGCGGATCAAACCTCTGAAGTTTCGATTTTCACGATCGGAGGATCAAAACTCCGGGTAAACTAAATCCGCCGATCGTGAAAATCGAAACTTCAGAGGGTTGATCCGCCGACCATCGATATGCCACTGGGAACCTAATGCTCAAAATTCGATTTTAAGCTTAACTTTGTGCTAAGTATTAGATTTGTCTTAATTTAGGAGAACGACTTTTGTTTCTGAAACTTCTAAAATATTTATTTCCTATCTCTGGTAATTTTGACTTTGTACACAATTTTCCCGATCAAGTTCGTTTTGACATAACACCAGATTGGTGTGGTGAGTCACGAAATGGTACGCCCTTTAACCCTTTGTGTCTGGAAATGACATTCGATACTTACAGTTCTTGCAGGGCTACATTCTCATGAAATATATTCCTCTCCAACACTTTATTCCCGATATTGTTGTTGTTCAAATGCCTGAGAAACAAAGAGAAATAATAGAGACATTGAGAGCATCGTATAGAAGGAACGAAATTGACAATTTGACGTCACTCAACTCTTTGATATTGTTTTTGACAGCCTTTTTAATGATTAGTTTTCACTAAATTATATCAATCAGACTATAAACGTTTAAGGTTACACATAGTTGTGTGTGTTACATGCGAATGACAGAAGTTGTGAGTATTTTACTTAAAAGCATTCCATCAATAAGGTTACTAACACCAATTTAATATTAGCAGTTTTCAGATGTTTGTGGGGAAAAGTTTTTTTCTTTTGTGGAGCTGTTAAGACAACTTGATGTGTGTATTGTAAGAGGAGGAAAGTGGTAGAGATTGTCTTTAAATGATATTATTTAGAATACCAAGACAACAAAAATATCAGTTAAAAGATAGAGAGCTAAGTATTTTTCTTTAATTCTATTACTTAATAAGCAACTGCACTTTTCCAATTTAAACATTATGCAAAATTTTCAAGAATCGTCAACTGGGGTAACTTTGCCACTGTAAATTTGGAGCATTTTGAGTATTCTCAGCTTTATGGTAGTTATCTATCTGCTTAAATGACGTAAAGTTTTATCAAATGAAATAAATTCCACAAAACTAAATAATACTCTAGTTGGTCCAATATTAAAGAGGCAAAATTTCCCCATAAGGCAAAGTTACCCCAGTTGACGGAACGCGTATTTATTTTACATTTAATAATCCTATTTCCATATATACACATACACGCACACACAGACACACAAACTCACACACATACACACACATACACACACACACACACACACATATATATATATATATATATATATATATATATATATATATATATATATATTATAGTTGTCAAATGACCAGTTCTCTCCACATCAAATGTTTATTGTGATACGATTAAATATGTATAAAGATAGACAATAGATAGATGGATAGATAGAAAGATAGGTAGACAGATAGATATGAGAGCAATCTGATTACTTTTTGTCATAGAGATAGATAGATAGATGGATATATATATATATATATATATATATATATATATATATATATATATATATATATATATAGAGAGAGAGAGAGAGAGAGAGAGAGAGAGATATATAGATAGATAGATAGATAGATAGATAGATGGATGGATAGATAGATAGATAGATAGATAGATAGATAGATAGATAGATAGATAGATAGATAGATAGATAGATAGATAGGTAGATAGATATATAGATCGATAGATAGATAGATAGATAGAGAGAAAGAAAGAGAGATAGATGGATAGAAAGAGAGATAGTTATGAGAGCTGTCTTCGTTTATGATTTCTATTTTATTATAGAGAAAGATATATAGTTACATACAAGTATCTTAGACTCTTGGCACCTCCGAGGGCTGTTGGCGAAATGTCTAGCATCCTGTTATAGGAAACATCTCTGGATAATATGAAAGAGCGTAAACGAAAAAACTAGATTAAAAATGTGATCTATGAATTATATAGTTCATGCGACGGACAAGGATGAATAAATGAGAACGTTTGGAGGGCATGTAACAGAAAATAACAATAAATTTATGTTAGATGTGATTTTTTTCAAAAAATAGAACGAAAATGGGTGCATTTTAATCAGTCACTTCCTCTGCGATGATTGCCCGGATGTCTATTTCCGATTGTTCTCAAACTATATATTTTCTTTCATTAGTAGTATCGTTCGGCTACACTTCTATGTTCAAGGTATCAATCCAGGTTCGGAAGTCATCATCACATTTTGCCCCATGTCTATTTGTTCCATTTTTCTGAGACAAATTATAGGCGTAGTATCAAAGCTAATGTTCTGGGTGGGGTTCCCAACCTCCCATAGCGGGCAGCTAGGTACTTGCTGTGTCTTCTATTTCCCTATACATATTTTCCAATTGCGTTCTGTCTTTGTCTTGGAATGAGATTACTTCGTTTTATCCTGGTGATCTCTAAGTATGTACACTGATAGTGTTCTCTTGGAATCTACATCTGTTCCCTATTTGAACCATTCCCTTTGTCTTACTTTTTCCTCAAGTCCTTTTAATTGTCTTCTAGGATGTTTTCACTATTCAATATTCTTTCTTTTTACTGGCGCTGACATGACCTAAATGTGTTGCAAGCGCCGTAAAATCCTTAAAATCAAAACAAACAAAGCTAATGTTCTTAATTTTTACATGTTTATGGTAGTTGAAGACTAATATATATGCACATGATCATTTTTAATACATTTTTTTCCAATTTTGAAATGTAGCAAATATCTCTAGGGTTGTGTGAGATAACTTCTTTCAGAATATTGACCGTGCGTAACATTTAGCCATACGTACGCCTGTCTCTTTTTATGCTAGTGAGGGAATAATAAAAATAATCATAAAATAATATCATAAGAATGATAATAAATACTAACTTCAAGTCTTATATATTATAAGAAATAGTATATTATAGTCTCCACCATAACGAAGTAAAGCTAAACCCAAGTACCATGATTGTCAGTATACAGTCAATAGACACCTAGATAACCACGCCTCTCGGACAGTCGTCATAATGTAAACAATGGCAGCGATTGGTAAACGTAGTAAACTAAACAGGTTTTACTAAAGTAAATTACCCACTGCTCTATCGCTTGATCTTTTGATAGTATGCGCTTGGCTAAGAAGCTCACAACATTGCCATCGGAAGTATAACGGACCAACACACAAAACTATGTGTAACCTTAAACGTTTATACTCTGGTTAATACAGTTTAGTGAGAATTACTCATAAACGCGGATGGCAAAAAATCAATAAAATAACAAAGGCCGGAGTGACGTCAACTTCATACTAGCTATAAAAAACACAGAAAACTATGAGTAAACTTAAACGTTTATAGCATGATCTGGAAAACCGTGTGATAACTAGTCAACCATCTGGCGGCATAAAAACAATAACAATGATGAGGGAGAGGTCGATATCATTCACGTTGTTGTTTATAAACAACATATTATGTCCCAGCACGTGTGAAGGTGTGTTAAAAATTCCATGTTTTGATTGGTCAAAAATCTACTAGTTAATTCTAAATGATGTTTTTAATGATTATTGTTGTCATTAATATTTCATTATAGATACTACGAAAATTGTACATTTATAATTCATGCGATCATGAACAAAATTTTCAATAACTTCAGTATTCTATGACAGTAATTTTCTACTTCATATTGCCGTATTGATATATTTATTTTTCCTTACATTCAAAATTGTGTAAAACTGTCTGTGAATGATACAACACAAGCTTTAGATAGTTCGAAGTTGACGTCTCTCAGGTCTTTGTTAATGTTTTTTGCCATCCGCGTTTATGAGTAATTCTCACTGAACTGTATTAACCTGCCTATAAACGTTCATGATTACACAGAGTTTTGTGTGTTGGTCCGTTATACTTCCGGATGGCAATGTTGTGATCTTCTTATCCAAGCGCATACTATATTTACGAGATTTTGTAATTATAAACTATTGCATAAGGCATTTAAAGGATAATTCCTATATTCAGCCTTTAATAAGATAAGAACGTATATATGAACATAATGATTATATATATATATATATATATATATATATACACACACACACACACACACACACACACATATATGTCAAATCACATTAGTTACTCTAATTTTACAACTATTTATTATTGAAACGATAAAAAAAAATCGAGCAAATATTTTAAAAATAAGATAAGATAAGATAATTGTCTTGCCTTCTTACATACTTTTCTTCATCCCGCTCATTTTAACATAATACCCTTTTGACAAGACATGTCACCATTGATCTTCTCAATAAAATAAAACGAGCTTGTATATAGCACAAAGATTGATAGAGTCCAGGGTACGAGTCCGACTCTGAGCGCCGCATAGTTGAGTTATTGGAAAAGGCTCTTAACTCACATTCACCTTGTCCGGGAAAAATAAATGATAATATCGCCTAACAGGCGTATTGCCTCGTCCAACATGTTAAGCGTTGCTGTTGGCTTGGAACTTCTTCTAAAGCGCTTTGTACATGTTTAGTAAATATTGCGTTCCATAAATAAATGCTTTCTTATTTATTTATAATGAATAAACCCAAATTTTCCCATTTCTGAAATTGCAACTATAAATTGACTTTTTTTCATATTATATATATATATATTATATATATATATATATATATATATATATATATATATATATATATATATAATTTAGTGATAACCGAGCATTAACAGACTGCCTGTCTCACAATAATAACAAAGAGCTAGTGATGTTAACTTCGTTACCTCTATAGATAGAATGAAGATGACGTCACTCGGGTCTTTGTTATTGTTTTTTTGGCATGCACGTTTATGAGTTATTCTCACTAAACTGTATTAATCCTTAGCCATCGTTATTTTATAACCTAACACCAAAGAGCGTGTAGGTAACGATTGTTATGTTACCAAGAGCTCTCACTTCCCGCTTTTGGTGAAGCCACGCATCTTCCGTCTTCTACTCGTATTTTCTTCATTGTATCAGTAAGCCTGGCGCGCTTGATACACGCGGAGCACACCCACCTCGCTGTCTCGCCTGGCACGCGACAATAGCATTGCGGTTAAGAGAAGTGAGAGCTCTTGGTAACTACGTTACCCTACACACTCTTTGTTAACATTGAAACCCAAAAGGACTGGCCTTTTGACGTCATAATTTGGTTTTTGCACGCCTTGTGAGTTGTCGTTAGTAGTGCTCATGGAAAAAGTGGTCCCATTGGTTGAACTATTTAATACAACTCACGATTTGTTGTCTTTTGACGTCATTTTTGGTCAGTGTCAGGCTATAGATAGTTCGAAAATGACGTCACTCAGGTCTTTGTTATTGTTTTTTGCCTCCGCGTTTATGATTAATGCGCACTGAACTGTATTAACCTGACTATAAACGTACATGGATACACACAGTTTTGTGTGTTGGTCCGTTATACTTCCGGATGGCAATGTTATGAGCTTCTTAGCCAAGCGCATACTATCTATAAGTTAACGATGGCGACTATTAATCAGACTATAAAAGTTTAAGGTTACACATAGTTTTGTGTGTTGATCCGTTATACTTCCGAATTGCAATGTTATGAGCTTCTTAGCCAAAAGTGCACACTATCTATAAATAGAATAAATATGACGTCACTTTGGTCTTTGTTATTGTCTTTTGACATCCGCGTTTATGAGTAATTTTCACTAAACTGTATTAACCAGACTATAAACTTTTAAGGTTACACCTTGTTTTGTGTGTCGATCCATTATACTTCCGGATGGCAATGTTGTGAGCTTCTAAGCCAAGGGCATACTATCTATAATAATATTATATTAATTACAGAGTCGTTCTGACACTCCCACCAAAGGCAAAGATGAGGACGAGAGAAAATGAGAATAGAGGGAACTGGACTGGAAAATACGACTTTATTTTGTCACTGCTTGGAACTGCTGTTGGGTTGGGGAATGTATGGAGGTAATCTTGTTAATGGACGTCAGTCAATAAAATAGAATTTAACGCTTGGATAATAGGAAGGACAAAAAGGCTTGGCAGTTTCATCCAGTTGCTATGGATACCGAGTTCAAAGGTTTATTTTAGGCAACTGCCAGTATATAACATACTTTAACATATAATTTCCAATTAACAAATCAAAAGAGGTAAAATCAATAATTGAAGAAAGGAAATAAAAAAAGATATATATATATATATATATATATATATATATATATATATATATATATATATATATATATGTGTGTGTACTTAGTCAAGTGAGTTTTATGTGTTTCTTATCTACTTATATAAATATATAAGGTCACTTACGTTTAGTACAATTGTTTCTATGTCCTCCATTTCGTCAGCAAGTGGGTTTAATGAGTTCAAAGTGCTTGTATATCAGTTAAACTTGGTCATTATATTGAGTAGTCTAGGATAGTTTTACGTTCCAAAGTTAAAGGATTGGTCATTATATTGAGTACTAGAAAATTACTTCCTTTGATCGGTGTTAGGCCACAGACAAACAGTTTCCATCCTTCTCTATCCCGAGCTAACTTTTAAAAAATCTCATTCCAGGTCTTACCACTTCTCTGTATATCAGCTTCTTTAATTCTTCTCCATGTTCCTCGTGGCCTTCCCCTTGATCTTCTGCCCTGAGGGTTCCAGTCCAATACTTTCTTTGTTATAGTTTAGTCATTCTTTCTAAGCGTGTGTCCAATCCACCTCCATCGTCTTCTTCCCATTTCCTCTCCCACTGGTTTCTGCTGTGTTCTTTTCCATACTTCTTCATTTTTTATTCTATCCATCCATTTTATTATGAGTAGCTTACGCATGCACCTGTTTACGAAAATCTGTACCCTCCTTATACATGCCTGTGATGCGTTCCAAGTGTCACATCCATACAGTAGAACAGACTTCACGTTTGAGTTTAAAAGTCTTAGCTTTGTTCGAAGGGAGATATCTTAGTTCTCCAAACTCTGTTCAAAGATGTGAATGCAGCCAGTTCCTTTCCTATTCGTGCTTTCACCTCTACTTCCGTGCCTCCATCCTTGTCAATTATACTTCCGAGATAGCAGAAAGTGTATATATCTTCCGAGTTCCTGATCTTTTACTTTGATCTACTCCCTTTGACGCTTACCTATTCTCAAGACCTTTGACTTTGCAAGGTGAATTCTTAGACCAATTGATTCCGAGAGGCTGTTTATAATTGTGGTTTTTGCTTGCATCTGGTCCTGGGTGTGGGACAAAAGAGCCAGATCATCTGCAAAATCCAGATCATCCAACTGTGTCCAGGGGGTCCACTGTATCCCAGTTCTTCTCCCTTTGGAGGTTTCCTTCATTAACCAATCAATGGCAAGGATGAACAGGAATGGTGAGAGCAAGCATCCCTGCTTGACACCAGTCTTAATTTCAAAACTGTCTATTTGCAGCTACCCAGTATTTTCTTGGTTGATCCTGTAGACCTGGGAGACTTTTACAGGGATCTTCAATTAGTTCCCCTCCTGTTGGTTTATTCCTTTTCCATTCCTCGCACCAGGCTTCTTGCGTGTTGTAGTTTTCTTTCTTTGATATGTAGAAAGGTGAACGAGATTTTAGTCTTGATGTTGGGGGCGCAGTTTTGTATATGGTTTGCAGAGGAGTTCCACTATCTTATTCAGCTCTGGATATCCATTTCTGTGTTGCATCCTCTCTCCTCAGGTGGGGTGGTGCTAAAGCGCTCATGACTGGCAGCCATCGTGTTGGAGTTGATTTCAGGCATCCAGTTACTATTCGCATCGAGTCTCTTAGTTTCGCATCAACAAGGTTTGTATGGGCACTTCTCGTCCAAACAGGAGCACAATATTCTGCCACACTGTAGTAAAGGGCCAGGGTTGATGTTCTGAGAAGAGTTTGCGATGCTCCCCATGTTGTTCCTGCCAGTTTTCTGAGTAGACAATTTCGTTTCCCTATCTTTCTTGCTGTACCCTCAAGATGGGTTCTATAGGTCAGCCGTCTATCCAGTGTCACTCCGAGGTATTTTGGATTTTGATCAGTTGGTAGTGTTGTGTCATCAATCTTGATCATCAGTTTTCGTTTTGATTCCCTGTTGCTACCGGATCAGCACGTTGCCGTCGTGCAGGAGCTTGCGTGCCACAATGACCCTGAAGGTGATACCAGCTTGGATGCAATCGTGCTGGAACAGCAACAAGATATGGACCAGACGAAGGATGATCCAACCCGGCGTTCAGACAAGGCTTGCCTTTTCCTGACCCATACTTCTAATTTTCTTTCATTAAAACCCTTTGTCTTAAAACTTAAAATCCCACGTACGCATCAGAAATCGATTACATCTGGACTTCTGGGCCCGTCCGTTTTCATGAACGCGGACTTGCGTTTAGTCTCTGACTATAGTTAAGGACTTGAAAAAATCGGATTTCATGTCAGCTGAATAAGCAGACTAAAATCACTGCACAGTCTAAGTTTTGCCAAGTTTTAGTCATTTGCTGAGGCGGACGTCAAGCTTAATCTGAGACAAGATATTAGGCTACAAAGTTGCATTAATTGGCGTAGCGTAGCAATTAATTTTGGGTTGTAAAAAAAATTTTTGAAATAGTGTTTGAAACAATGTAACAATGGGAATAATGTAAATTGTACTATACTTAACAGTGTTGAAAAAAGCTCATAGGGTTTAATGACAAAATGTATCTCTTCTCAGGTGGACAACGGACATGTTATATATCGGACGACACAAGCAGCCTGTGAGGTGCTTATAATGTAATGCCCCCCCCCCAATCCCCCCCCCCCCAAAAAAAAAAACCCCAAAAAACCAGGGGGTTCCTCCGAATTCTTACGCCCGAGTTCGATAGTACAAGAAGAAATGCCTTTCACAAAAACATAATCCCCGACCAACTGTTGACCAAGACAACTCATTACAACGCACAAAACCCACTGGTCACCCATCCAGCAGGGTACATGTTTGCCATTCTTGAATTATGTTCACTGGGGAGGAGGGCTTTGAGTGTGATAATGTGAAATGTCACTGAATCTAAACTTCTTTAACCCCGGATTCCAAGTAATTTTTGTACAGTATAATCTTTCAAAGGAACCGCAGTAGTAGTTGATTTGTCAATGAGATACATCCCTCGATAATTAACTGTCCTAATTCCGAATTAGAGGATTGTCCCTAATCACTAAATTATATGAAAACATCAGATTAAATACCTCGGCCGCGATTGTCCACTTTTTGGATTCTTATTTACTTTGTAAAGCGCTTTGAGCACATTTAGTGGATATTGCGCTATATAAAGCTCAGTAATTTTTTCATAAGTCTCTACATCTATCCCTTTCTTTTCTTGTTTGTTTTTGTCAACCCCTCAGGGGTATCTTGTGAGAATTTAAGAATTTTCTCCATCATCACTTATCCATGCCATAACAATATCGGGTTCCTTGTTAATTGGAAGCAATTCGGAATTGGGGTGTGAAGTAAAGTTATCATTAAAATCCATCAGAAGGTTGTGAAGATATCAACGTCAACGCGTGCGCACGGGTTGTGGAACGTACTTTTGACATGTGAAAATCTCATGAAGAATAACAAGGTCCTTACAATTTGTACTGAAATCAATGACTCTCTTCAAAGTACCCCCTACCTCCCACGACCATTGTATTACTAGTTGTTTCCTACCGCCCCCAAACAGGGGGTTTGGATGCTGAAAATCAGCATAATTGATGACATGCGTTTAGGTAAAAATACTCACAATATCCGCCAGCCAGATTTAACGTACCGACACACAAAAGTATGTGTTACCGTAAACGTTTATAGTCTGATATACTTTAGTGAGAACTAATCATTAAAATGGTTGTCTAATAATAATAACAAAGAGCTAAGTGCCGTCAATTTCGCTCCTTCTATATATCAAAAATCTAGTTTCCGAATGTTACAAAAGCTAAAATCTCACATTATTTCTCACTTTCAAACATCTGACGCATCTAGACATAATAGAGGTTTGAGGTGATGGGCCACATATTATTTTCCCACAAAATAACATATGTCCAAACTGCACCCCATAATATAAACATTTCAAGCAAACTATGAGATAATACACGGATATACACTAATAGTTATTATGGTATGTTCTGTCCATGCATTTAAATTCCAGTGCAATAAAGATGGAACGAAAATGACGTCATTAGCTCTTGTACGTTTTTTTTAGACAACCA
>NC_088365.1:42130979-42138479 GCF_034508935.2 Berghia stephanieae | reverse complement strand
TCTTCTTCTTCTTCTTCTTCTTCTTCTTCTTCTTCTTCTTCTTCTTCTTCTCTTTTCTTCTTATTTTATTATTATTATTATTATTATTATTATTATTATTATTATTATTATTATTATTATTATTATTATTATTATCATTATTATCATTATTGTCATTACTATTTTCATCCTCATCAATATCATCATTGTCATCATCATCATCATCATCATCATCATCATCATCACCATCATTATTACTTTGTCATAATACTTTTAGTACAAACCTGTAGATTGGTTTTACAATCGTAATTACTATATTTGATATACACAATATGATTATTTCGCAAACTGGGTGAAAAGGTACTTACAGAGTGTGGATTTCTCCTGTATTGATGGATCTCATCAAATCACGGATAGACCTGAGATTGGTTTGAGTTATATTTCTGGTGGTGGAAGAAAGACATTTTGGTGATCATTATTAGTGATGATGAAGATGAGGAGGATAGGATTACGATGAAGATAATGGTTTTAAAATGAGTTGCGTCGCTGTTATTATTCTTTGCTGTTATGGTCTGTAATTACAACGATTATGATTTATATTATATCTCTGATACTATATTATCATCATTAGGACATATTAATAGTCTATTGCGTATTCCGACATAACTTAACACTATGTTTTTCATTGACCTAAAACAATGGTAGACTCAAGGCCGACGTGCACTTATTTTCAGGTCTGATAACCCAAATTGTTATGGGCTCGTTGTTGTAATGGACATACTCTCAAGCCATTACAACAATATTAAATAAAGCCCAAATTGCATTTGGTTATCAGACCTGCTAAATATGCACCTTTGGCGTATTGCTTACAAAGGAGAAGAACTCTTTCAGGTAGGAGCATACGAAAACGTTTCAACAATAACAACAAACACTTTCCAGTGATTAACTCTGCACACAACAAGAGAAGGAAGGAGGAGTAAGACGAATATTGAAGAGATATAGGTTGTCTTCTCGCTTTCTTCTCAATAGAGAACAATCGTGTTATGTCACAATACTGTTCCAATCTCCTCGGAAGTGTAAATCCAGTTCTCCGGAGGTTCGATAGTTTTCGCCAAGATGAGGATCATTTAAATCAATCGATATTTGAAGGATGAGTTTACTTGCCAAATTTTTAAATACGAGTCTCTCTAAGGTATGGCAGTGAATTGGGGTCCCTAGCCAACAGTAACGCTTACTATGCGGGACGAGACTTGACGCCTGTTAGGCGATATTATATATTTTCTCATAGAGACAACAACGTTTAAAGTACATATTTTACATCTGAGTACGACGAGAGAATGTGAGTAAAGAGACTTTTCCATGGACTCAACTATGCGCCACTCGGAGCTGGACTCGAACCCTGGTGTCATAACACAGGACCAAATAGCGGTACAAAATCCTCCTATTCAATGACATTCATTCGACATAAAACAAATCCGTTTTTCAATTTCGATTCCTGAGATGAAGCCTGTCAATCACTGACATACATATCAAAAAAATATCAGAAGAAAATTGGTTGAAGCCAAGTATATGACATCTCGTCGTTATCAATGGGAAGTCCAAAGTCCTTGGAGGTGTTATGTAGCAGTCATTCAGAGGACTGATAATGAATAGGTTACGTATTGAATAATAAGGTGGCATAACTATTTTAGTAGCCCCGGATGTATAGGCTTTCTAAGGATTACGGGACGTAAAGAGTAACGGCGGATATTCTTTATTGACGACCAGCTTATATTTAGACTAGTAAAATAAGATGCCACCACTCTGAAACCAGAAGATCATATACACAAAGTATGCATTCAGTCTTCCGGAAGAATGGTTTTACACTTCCAATTAGATTGGAAACCGGCTTTTTGACATCACACTTTTTGTTCCCTATTATTATAGCTTTATTATTGTTCAAAGATGTGTATCTTATATTCAACGTCTTTAATTCGCCTGTCTAATTTTGAAACAATCATGTCAATAAGATTTACAAACTGTCCTTTTTACGTTTAAAAACGGTAAAAATCGGAATTGTCTTTTTGTGATTTTTTTTGGGTGTGTTTTGGGGCAACCAAGTATTAGAACTCACTAATCCACGCAGGGCTGGAGTGCAACTGTATTTTTATTGGGAAACCAGCGATGTAGTTGAGCTATGTGACAAAAGAAGAGAGCTGAGGAACCATGAATATCGAAACAAAAAATCCAGAAAAGATATCTGCAAAGTAACACAAAGGTTAGATAGGAAATGCGAAAAGCGAAAGAGACAGTGAGGATGGAGCCATTGCTTTGAGCTCTTAGATCATAGCAAAAGTAGGTTTTGAGGAGTAAGCAAATCGCAAGGGTCATAACTCTTGTTGGCGACACTGAAATATTCATAACCAGTATTTTACAATTTCGGGACAAATTGGACGCTTTTAAAGACAAGTAGGCTATCCCAGATTTTACAGTTTTGAGAAAATCAACATTGAAGATTTCGATTCCATAAAATGTCCAATTACTCAAATACTATTCAATACTTTTTTTCAAAACTTTCTGTGTGGAATGATAATTGTACTTGACGATGATAGTCATAAAAGAAAGCAACAAATACATCACAGAATTCTCTTATTTTATTAAAAACAAGTGGGTCGGCCGAGTTGTCCATATTTCTACAGCATCACTGAGCAAAGAATTTACATTATATAATAAGGGCTATCCCACCCAACTTGCACATCGGGCCATCCCTAGTTAAATGGGCTATCCCATCTTACGCATGGACATGTCTGTTGCGAAATAATGGGCTGTCCCTCTCACACATGCAGTCAATTTAATCAATTTTCCTACATTAAACGCATGTTTAATGCCTTAAATTATATTTTTACGCGTCTAAACACATTACACTGACAATTGAAATGCAAAACATTATTTGATATGATGGTATTGTTGTTTGGTGGGGAGTTTTCTTCATTCAGTCGTGAATTCGACATGTCTCTTGTTGAAGACATGTTTGAAGGGTTAGCCCACTTACACTTATGTTCACATTGTGTTTTCGGTTAAAACACAAGGCAGTTTAT
This sequence comes from Berghia stephanieae, assembly GCF_034508935.2. Taxonomy (NCBI): domain Eukaryota; kingdom Metazoa; phylum Mollusca; class Gastropoda; order Nudibranchia; family Aeolidiidae; genus Berghia; species Berghia stephanieae. Next base: position 42,135,423 of record NC_088365.1, on the reverse strand, counting down.
ACCGATAACGAAGCAAATAAATGAAATTTATGATCGAAACCTCTTCAGGGGGTTAGGCAACGCCCACTTTTGACCCCTATGTAATTATTTAAAAAACCGAAAAATCTGGGATAGCCCACTTGTCCTTAATAGCGTCCAATTAATATAAAAGAAAAATGTCCCTTAGCGGGGGTTCAGGGGGAGGCGCAGTCTTTCGTTCCTTTGTCAAATAAATAAATGAAAATGAATGTCTATAAAATATTTAAATGAACATATTTCTATTTAAAAGAATGTGGTATGACACTCATGCATAAAACGAAAGCTGATGAGTGAAAATAGAACAATTAATTTTGTGACCATTCAATGACCACAACTCCAGACTTCGTTACCAGCTGCTGTTTTCATGTTATGTGGGTTTTTATGAATTCAGAAATAATTCGCGTTAATCCAGCATAAGCGAGAAATGTCTCCCAAAGCAGGGCCAAGAGGTCGGGTCCCATTTCTTTGTAAACGCCAAACTAGCGTATTTATAACATTTTTGAAATGGAAACGGATGTAACATTAGCTTTTTTCCCTGTATAAACATAGATTTTTTAAAAAATTGAATAAACATTCATAAAAAGGATTTAAAATAGAAATAACTCAGAACATCTAAAGAATAAAAGACTGTATTTTAAAAATGTAAATTGTTTATCTTCCGAAAATAAATGCATTTTCAAGGGCCATGACTCGAAAAAACAGCAGTGGATCTATTCATAACAAGGAGTAGGGGAAAAATCCGTTTTAAGTCAATATATCTACGTGAGAAATTTCCCATGAAGTAGGGAGAGACGCACGTTTATTTATTGCGTATATATTATATAAACATATTCATAACCATTTCTATAAAAGACATTCAGGTATGAACATTGCTTCAAGTATTTTTCATATTAAGACCATCTGTTATTAAAATTAAAAATGAATTCTTAATTTCTAAAGTAATGTGTTGAACACAACATTTTTTCAAAGGCCATACCTTTTGAAGGCAACACTATAATTTTGAATAACAAATGAATTTAAAATTGGGAAAAAATCCTCTTTGATCCAGTATGAAAAAGAAAAGTCTTTTGAGAAAGTAGAAGACTTCGTCCCTTGCCCGATCCTATAAATTATATTTATTTAAATTTGTAGGCTACACTGGAATTGTTCATAACAAGTGATTTTGATCTTGGAAAAAATAATACCTTTTTACTTCGTATACGTGAGACAGTTTTCCCCGGAATGAAGCTTGATGAAAAGAGATGATTTCGCCCTTTGATCCATTCTCTAGATCCAATATTTGTTTCAATTATTTTGAGAAAAGTGTCGCAAAAAGTTTAAATCTTGGACTCTCTATATGACATTTATACTTAAATGAAAAAAACCCTAACACATTTTCAAAAACTTCCTTACAGATAAAGCTCACTTCACAATGAAACATCAACAATAAACATGACTCTAATATTATGTCAAAAATTCGAAATCTAAGACTAAAGTTGAAGGGGAGGGGGGGGGGGGAGGTGTCAGCTTAACCTATCGCACGATATAATAATAGGAAGTGGTTATTCAGTATCAGATACTGAATAGTGCTTTGCCACTATTCAGTATCCATAAGGAACTCTTTTTTATAGAGAGAGTGAAAAGTACGACAATCTCGGTTGAACTGCTGACCTACTTCCAGATTGAACACGTGCAGTAACTGACAGCCCGATTCAAAGTTGTAAAAATATTTTGATCGAAATTTTTAAATTTCAGCTATCGTGCAATTAACATAGTTCAAAATATCAAAATAAGAGAGGCAGTCAAATACATTTTTTAATGTCTGAATAGACATGATTAAATGTCTCTAAAAGTTCAGTGACACCATGGCATGGTGGATATAAGCTGTTTGACTCTGAGCTTAAGGTTCGAGAGTTCAAATCCCTGTAAGGGTAACTTTTTTTTTTTTTTCCCCATATTTTTTAAAAATTCCTTCTGTCTATTTATATTTTTAAAACTTTTGTTTTAATAATTTTATTTGCTTGAAATATACTTTAATGTTGATAATATACTATTGTTCTTTTATTATTATTATTATTATTATTATTATTATTATTATTATTATTATTATTATTATTATTATTATTATTATTATTATTATTATTACTTACTATTATTATTATCGTTGTTGTTGTAATCGTCATCATCGTCATTATTATGATTATGGTTATGATTTTTTTTTTAATCAAGTAGTTGGAGTAATTTAATCAGTTATCGATTTATTACGAATATCTTTTATGTGTTATCATCGCGTTGTTGTTTTTCATTATTGTGCTCTTCTATTGTTTATTACTTTTTAAAATCTTGCTTTTTTCTGTTGTTGTTGTTCTCCTTGTTGTTGATGTTTGTTTGTTTGTTTTGTCATCTAAGACAAACCCGATTCATTATAAATTCATTTTTAATTGAGCGATGTACTTCCGAGAATTACTTGCCGTATTATATTGAAATTTACATGACAATAATAATAATAATAATAATAAAAATAATAATAATAATAACAATAATAATAATAATAATAATAATAATAATAATAATAATAATAATAATAATGATGATGATGATGATGATGATGATGATGATGATGATGATGATGATGATGATGATGATGATGATGATAATAATAATAATAATAATAATAATAATAATAATAATAATAATAATAATAATAATAATTTAAATAGATACTGAATATTAGACTACAATTGACATCTATTTACTGAATACACGTGGTATTTTTATGGATGTTTCTTTTTTTACGAAACCTGCCGAAACCCGACAAAGTTATGGGAAGTAGGCAGCAGTGGGGAGTGAACCTGGGACTCAGGGAAGTGTACACCATTGGGGAGTGAACCTGGGACTGGGTTTCGTTTTTAAAAAAAAGCAATTACTTTTTACGAAACCCGCCAATATCTGACAAAGTTATGGAAGAAAGTAACAGTGGGGGAGTGAACCCGAGACTATGGTTTTTCGGCGGGTTTTGGCAGGTTTCGTAAAAAAGTAATTGCTTCATTCTCGTCTGGTACCCAACTCCCATAGTTCGGCTTCATTTCCCACTGGTATCCATCTTCCATAGTCCCAGGTTCATTTCCACTGATTTCCTCTTTTCACAGTCCCAGGTTCACTCCCAACCGGTGTGCACTTCCCTGAGTCCCGGTTCATTGCCCAATGGTGCCCACTTCCCATAACTTTTGACAATTTCGGTAGGTTTCGAAATAAAAGTACATTCTGAGCTCACTGTCCACTGGTATCAGCCTCTCGCAGTCCCGGGTTCAATCCTCATCGGTGTCCAAATCCCAGATTCACTCCCCACTGCTGCCTGCTTCCCATAACTTTGTCGGCTTTTGGCGGGTTTTGTAAAAAAGTAATTCCCCTCCCCCTTGGTATTGCTTTTTTACAAAATCCAGAGTCCCAGGTTCAATTCCCACAAGTGTACACTTCCCTGATTCTCAGGATCACTCCCACTGTTGCCTACTTCAATAACTTTGTCGGATATTGCCAGGTTTAGTCGGGTTTTGTAAAAAAGTAATTGCTTTTATGTGAAACTCGCTGAAACCCGCCGAAAACCAGAGTCTCAGGTTCACTCCCCACTGGTGTACACTTCCCTGAGTCTCAGGTTCACTCCCCACTGTTGCCTACTTCCCATAACTTTCTCGGATATTGCCAGGTTTTCGTCGGGTTTCGTAAAAAAGTAATTACTTTTATGTGAAACTCGCTGAAATCCACCGAAAACCAGAGTCTCAGGTTCACTCCCCACTGGTGTACACTTCCATGAATCTCAGGTTCACTCCCCACTGTTGTCTACTTCCAACAACTTTGTCGGATATTGCCGGGTTTCGTAAAAAAGCAATTGCTTTTATATGAAACTCGCTGAATCCCGACGAAAACCAGAGTCTCAGGTTCACTCCGCACTGGTGTATATTTCCATGAATCTCAGGTTCACCCCCACTGTTGCCTACTTCAATAACTTTGTCAGATATTGCCAGGTTTCGTCGGGTTTCGTAAAAAAGTAATTGCTTTTATGTGAAACTCGCTGAAATCCGCAGAAAACAAGAGTCTCAGGTTCACTGCCCAGTGGTGTACACTTCCATGAATCTCAGGTTCACTCCCTATTGTTGCCTACTTTCAAAATCTGTCGGATATTGCCGGGTTTCGTAAAAAAATAATTGCTTTTATGTGAAACTCGCTGAAATCCGTCGAAAACCATAGTCTCAGGTTCACTCCCGACTGGTGTACACTTCCCTTAGTCTCAGGTTCACTCCCCATTATTTGCCTACTTTCCATAACTTTGCCCGATTTTGTTGGGAGATGGCGCATTTCGTAAACAAAAAGTAATTGCTTTTTTTTTTTCAAACCCGCCGACACCCAGTCACAGGTTCACTCCCCACTGGTGTACACTTCCCCGAATCTC
>NC_088365.1:42113479-42125979 GCF_034508935.2 Berghia stephanieae | reverse complement strand
ACGCGCGCGCGCCCACACACACACACACACACACACACACACACACACACACACACATACATTTTACCTATTATGTATAGGGAATGAGATTAGCGGAAGAGTAGCGTCCCTTGATTGGACGTCACTTTACAGAGAGAACGTCAATTTGGTTTTGAAGTGTCTCAAGCCGCTTTCACCGGAAGCGAGGACGAGAGACGCATGCGCACAACCAACATGACGTTCTCTCTCTAATAACTTTTCCGCCGGTGACGTCACAGACTATGGGTGTCGTCCAATCAAGGGACGCTACTCTTCCGCTAATCTTATTCCCTATTAATTATTATGACAATGTAATACATATAACATTTTGTGTTTACCTGAACAAGGCCAAAGACCGAAACGTCGTTTGTTTTGTGTTGTTCCCTTAACTTAATGTCTCTTTCTCTACGTATACATTGCTCATAAAGGGGAAACTAAATCATTCACACCCTTTGTCTTTGTTAATTAAGCTGTAGCATTATTCAAACTTAATATGTTTCATTTATTTATCTATTTATGCAATTTTGTTACTATCTCGAGTTTCATCGGAAGTCCCGATAACTCAGTCCCGATAACTCACACGCGAAAAGACCGAGATCGATCCCGAGTGAAGTCGAAATTTTTTCTTCAACCCCCTGTCCACCCAAAAGTGGGTAGCTAGGTCTCTTAGATCTGGCGGAAAGTGCTTTGCGATAGACTCCTATTCAAAGGGTAGCAAGCAATTGCTATTGTCCATTTCAAGCTATTGAACCCGCAATCGGAAAAACGGATCCATGGGCCTAATGGCTTTAAAGGACTATCGTATAATAGAATGGCATTGACATATTGATGTGATGCTAAATTATAATTTCCACAAGGGATCAAATTAAATATATTTATTCTTTATATTTTCTTAAATACTAGATAATGATGATAATGATAATGATGATGATATAATGATGGAATTGATACTTGCCAATGCAGCAAAAATACGTGCTTCAATTCTCATAGAATTGTCTATATTCGAATATTATTCTACCATTTTTTCACACAATGATCAGATTATGAGTGTCAGGTGACATTGTTTACTTTCAATCAAAATGTTGTGTATGGGAATACGAGAAGTCTGTAGACAGAGTGAGAGAGAGAGAGAGAGAGAGAGAGAGAGAGAGAGAGAGAGAGAGAGAGAGAGAGAGAGAGAGAAAAAAATGGGGGGGGGGGGGGTTGAAAAACATGGATTTTTTAAATATATAAATATCTGTCCGCAAATGCTGACTATAAGCTAACATGAATGTTGAACGGATGCTGTTTTCACCAGGCTGGGTCTCGGAAAATATATAACGAACTGTTCGGTCTGGCGTTCTGCGGTTTTGGGCTCTTGACCACAACGGGTACATGTTGGACATGTGGCAAGGCCCCACTGATGCAATGAGCGTACCGTTAAGCAGGTTCTCGACCGAAGCTGCCCAGCTGTCACCCAATGTCTCCTCTGCTGGTGGGATGGGAAAGCCTGGCAACTTTTCGCCCTTTTCCGAGGAGTCGATGTCCGTCAGTGGGGGCTTGTCACCTGCCCAACATGTACCCGTTCTGGCCAAGAGCCCGAAACCGCAGAGCATCTTGTTGAAAGGTGCGTTCGTGACGGTACACGAGTTGCGGTGATGAGTATTCGTCCTCGATAGATGTCATAACATAGTACACAGTGTGAGAACCATTAGAAGCTGTTACAATACTATTAGGTATGTAGGAAAAATAAAGGTTTAGCTTTTGATCCGGATTTATTATTATTATTTTATCATCATCATCATCATCATCTTCATCATCATCATCATCATCATCATCATCATCATCATCATCATCATCATCATTATTATTATTATTATTATTATTATTATTATTATTATTATTATTATACATTTACAACATTGCTATCCGGAAGTATACAGACCAACACACAAAACTATGTGTAACCATGAACGTTTAAAGTCTTGTTAATACAGTTTAGTGAGAATTACTCATAAATGCGGATGGCAAAAAGCAATAACAAAGACTCGAGTGACGTCAACTTCATACTATCTATAACATTAAATAGAAGGAACGAAATACCCTTCAAGAGTCATGACGTCACTTCCCTCGTAATGACGCATGGTAACTTAGTAACTGGCTCTAAATTATCGGAACAATGGCGGACGCCCTTATGAAATATTTCTCCGACGAGCATAAAAGCGTATCCAGAGGGGGAAAAAAACACATTATAAATCTGATCATGTTTTGACTTTTACACATTCTGATCACCAGACATATGAAAAGTTCTAGCCAGCATGAAGAATAAAAAGTACAGAATTTCTTGTTTAGAACCACGATGGTCGCCGTTATTGGGCGACGTGACATCAGACTATTGAATCCAATTGACGTTACCATTGTTTTAGACAGCCATATCAATTCTCAGATAATTTTCTCAATCCTCATGAAAACGGATGGCTAAAACAACAATAACAAAGTGATGAGTGACGTCGATTTCGTTCTATTATTGGTACGTTGTATCCGGCTGGTGGGTGTTGTGGATATTTTACCTAACCGCATAGCATCAATTGAAGGCTGAATGGTCATCGTTGTCACTGTTTTCTTGATGAAAGTATAAATTGGTAGTTTGTGACTTTCAATTATATCATCATCCATCGTGGCGTGTGCTCTTGAGCTCGTTGCCGGTCAGCTGTCTCCACGAATCACGATCCTTTGCGGTGCGCATGAAATCAGTGTTGCTTTTTAAGTCACATTTGGCCATTCTTGGGTTATTTAGATAAGTCATTCTTTGTCTGTCTTTAGCTCTCCTTCCTTCGATCATCCCATATGTTACCAACTTTTCTATTCCGTCTCTTCTCCACACATGTCCCAGAAAGCGTAACTGCCTCTTTCTGATGTTATCGATCAGTATTCTTCCCTTTCTCACCTTCTCCAACACTTCCTCGTTCGTACACCTGTCTGTCCATGATACCCTCAACATTCTTCTATACACCCACATCTCAAACGCCTCTTACCTCCTCGTACATTCTTTGTCAAGCGTCCATGTTTCACAACCGTATAAAAGGATACTTATAACATATATTTCTACTACTTTTATTCTGGTCTTCAAGTTTAGGTTGTTGTTTGACACAACTGGTCGCATTTTATGGAGCACGTTTTTTGCTATTGCTATTCTTTGTTTTATATACTCTATGTCACGTTCGTCATGGGTGATGATAGTGCCTAAATATTTAAATTTCTTTATTTGTTTGATGGTCTCTCATTTGCTTGACAAGTGGAAGGTCGCGTTGTTGTCATTCTTTGAGACCACCATGCATTCGGTTTTCTTAATATTTAGTTTCAGGCCCATCTCTTCACTTTTGCACACCATTATATCTAAAATTTTCTGCACGTGTTCTGGAGAGTAGGCCATCAGAATACCATCGTCTGCGTATCTTATGCTATTCATATTCTGCCCTCCAACGACGGCGCCTTTCATATCTTCAATTTCTTTGAATATTATTTCACTATATATGTTAAAAAGGCCCGGTGATAAGACGCAACCTTGTCTTACTCCCTTCTCGGTGTTAAAAAAGTCCGATGTTTCATTATCCATTACACGCTGTTTGATTCCAATATAAGTTTTTCACAAGTCGAAGGTCTTTACTGTCTATACCGATCTTTTCTAAGATTTTGAATAGCGTATCGTGCTGTACTGAATCAAAAGCTTTGGAATAATCAATGAAGCATAGATAAAGTGATTTTTGTTTTTCGATTGACCGTTGCATTAATGTTTTCAATGTAAAGATTGCATTTACCGTACCCTTTTCTTTAATAAAACCAAACTGCTCGTCACTTATCTCCGGAGAGATTTTGCTCCACATTCTTTTCATAAGTATTCTTAATATAATTTTTGTGGCCTAGCTCATTATGCTGATTATTCTGTGTTGGTCAAAGTCAATAGTACCTTGTTTTTTTTTTTTTGGGTATCGTAATGAATATCGATTGTCTTAAGACATTAGACAATTCACCCTTTTCATATTAAACATTAAAGGCTTTTGTCAGAATGTCTATCCCAGATCGTCTAGGGCGTCAATCAATTCTATTGAGAAGCTATCTTGGCCAACTGCTTTCCCCTTTTTCATCTCTTTGCAAGCAGCTTCTACTTCTTCTCGCATAAGCTGGGGACCCGTGTTCACAGTAGAGATTTCTTTATCCAAGCTCGTCCCTCTTTTGTCATCCGCGTATAGATTTTTTATGTATACTGCCCAACGTTCCAAAATTTCGTTGTTGTTGATAAGTATATTACCGTTTGCGTCTTTAACGCATTTTCTTGCCACGGCTGGGCGTTTTCCACTTAGATCTTGTATTGACTGATAGAATTGTTTGGTGTTAAATTGTTTTAGTCTTTCAATTCTGTGGCATTCATGTTCAATATAATCTTCCTTTGCTCTCTTACACTCACGTTTTATAATCTTATTAGCTTCTTTATATTCATTGCTGTTACTTTCTAGTTTTCGTCTGTCATTCATCAGTTTCAAGATCTTGTCATCCATCCACTTATGTTTTGGTTCGTGTTTTTTCACAGATGGAATAGTTTCTCTTGCAGATTCTGTGATTCAGTTCGATACTTGATTCTAGTGCTCATCTATGTTTATATCTGAATCTGAGGTAAAGTTTTCACTTTTTTATTTCACGCATTCTTTGTAATCATTTTTTATTTGATGGTTAATTGTCAATAGATCTAATTGCAGTTTTGGTTCCACTTTCTTTTTCTTTATTTGTTTAAGTTTTATTTTTAGCGTGGCCTTGACAGGTCTGTGGTCACTATTAGTACAATCTGCGCTTGGAATAGTTGTTGCGTTGCGTACGATATTTCTGAATCGATGGTGGACCAGATTAAAGTCTATCATATTTTTATAAAGGCCACCTGGGCTTATCCATGTCCACTTTTTTCTATCGTGGTTTTTAAACCCTGTGTTGACAATAGTAAGGTTTTCCAATCTGCACCAGTCGACAAGTCTTTCCCCTCTATCATTTTTGGTACCTAGTCCGTGCGGGCCAACGATATTTTCAACTCTCTCGTTACCAACCTTTGCATTGAAATCACCAATTATTAAACGAATTTCATCAGATTTACATTGTTTTAATGCTTGTTCCATATCTTGATAGAATGTCTCAATTGTGTTTTCATCACTGTCTGATGTCGGGGCGTATATTTGAATAATATTAACATTAAACGGGTTTCCTTTCAACTTTACTAAAAATAACTCTTTCTGAGATTGCAACATGATCTAAATAGCACTTTGATGTTGATTTGTCTAAAAGAATTCCAACTACTTTTTCATGATGTTTTCCACCTGCATAATACAATACAAAATCATCTTCGTTAACTACTCCTTCTGCCTTCAACTTAGTTTCTGAGATTCCAAGGATGTTAATTTGGAACTTTTTCATTTCTTGAATAACGTTTTCAAATTTTCCTAAATGGTTTAATGTACGTATATTCCACGTGGCCAATGTGATTGTTTCATTTCGCACCATTTGAAACGTTCAACGTGTTCGGGACAGCTGATGTCCTGGGAAAGTTTGTTAGTGACGGTGGTTTTCCGTTGCCTTCCGTCATTGTTATTAGTAGAATTTAAATTATTGCATTTTAATTTGACTGAGTTGTTTTTTTTTATTTTTCTTTGGCTTATTCAATTATATAAACTTGTTTAAAAGTGAAAAGTCTGGACTTGACCAAATGTTATGACATTTGCCGGGGATTTTGGAGGGGCAATGCTATCTCTAGGTTGCTATGGGGAGGGGTCATGTCATGTCTTAACCAAGCGATGTATGTGACCAATCGTCTCAAAACAGTATTCTGTCAGGATTCATCTGATGCTGGGGAGTCCTGATAGCACTCGCTTTACACGCAAAGTGACCGATATCTATCCCGGGTGCAGAGATTCTTTTTTATTACAACCCCCCCCCCCCGCCCTTCCCTGTCCCCCCAGCAGTGATTTAGGTAGCTGGATCTGTTAGATCAGGTGGAAAGTACTTTAGGATAGACTAGCGTCTTATCCAAAGAATAGAAAGTAATTCCTATTGTCCGTTTCACGATATAGAAACCGAGATAAACTCCGGCTCCATGGTCCTAATGGCTCTGAAGGACTACTAATCTGATGCTAAAAACTGAATTTGAAGCTTAACTTTTAACCAGGTAATTGCCGTTTTCAGGAAAGACACATATTTATTAAAAGTTTGGCCAAAACAGTCGTCCTTCATATCGATCGATTTAAATGACTTCGCGAGGTCCCAGAATTGAGAGTTTTTGCCAAGATGAGGGTCATTTAAATCGAGCGATATTTGAAGGACGAGTTTTCTGGCCAAATTTTTATATGCGTGTCTTTCCAGAGTACGGCACTTAACTGGTTAAAAACGGAGGTTAATTTATTGGCTTCATGGAGAAGAATGGCTTTTGTTTCCTGTACTTACATAAAACTAGAGCATCTGTTAGCGCAATATCCACTAAACGTGCTCAAAGCTCTTTACAAGGGGTCCCTAGCCAACAGCAACTCTTAAACATGTAGGATGAGACATGATGCCTGTTAGGCGATATTATATTTTTTGTTTCGACAGAGAAAACGCTGTTAACGGTCAGGTACTCATTTTACACCTGAGTATGGTGAGAGAACGTGAATAAAGAACCTTTTCCATGGATTCAACTATACGCCACTCAGATCGAACCCTGGACCTTCCGATCCATAAGCAAGTGTCATACCATTAGACTACATAGCAGACAAAAACTATGAAAAACTACGCTTTTTTTATTCTTATTCGTTTAACTTAACTAAAGTTTGTCAATCAAACTCATTCCGACATGACATAGACTGACAAGGAGGTAGTAGTAGTAGTTTCGTATGGCTACAACTCCACGTTGTTTCGCTTCACCCAATCCGCGAAAGCACTGTCCGCCTCATGAACCATTTGGTAGCCGCCTGGGGGTGCTGTTGCGAGGCACTTCAAAATGATGTGCTGTCTTGGCAAGGGTCATCGCATGCTGGGCATTTTGGAGATGATGCATAACCCCATCGATGCAAGTCTGAGGCTGTTCTACCATGCCTAGATCTTATTCTGTTGCATGTTGACCATTCTTTTCTGGTAAGAGTATGGAAACCAGGCAGTGGTATGTTCGTTGGTTCTTCAATAATTTCACTAGTCTTTGGTGGTTTTTGTTTCCATTCCTCTCGCCAGGCCTCCTCTAGGTCGAAATTGTCATTTCTGGTATTGTAATAGGGTTTCCTTGATTTGAGGGGAGCTGTTTTAGGGGCCGACTCTATTATTTCTTTGAGTGGAGTCAGAATTGAGGTATTATCCAGACGTTTGAACTGTGTTTGACATGCTGATTCTCGACGTAGGTGAGGTGGGGCGATTGCGCTCATAACAGGGAGCCATGGGGGTGGTGTTGATTTGAGGGTGCCTGAGACGGTTCTCATTGTGTCGTTTAGTAGAGTGTCTATTTTATGTGTGTGAGAGGATCTGGACCATACTGGAGCACAATACTCTGCGACACTGTACGAGAGAGCAAGTGATGATGTCCTTAGAACTGACGGAGTTGCACCCCAAGATGTTCCAGCAATTTTTCTTACAATTCGTTTCGTTTACGTAGTTTATTGGCTTTATTTTCTAGATGTTGTTTGTATGAGAGTGTTCGATCTAAAGTCACTCCAAGGTACTTAGGATTTGGGTCGTATGGGAGGATGGAATTTTTAACGTTTATGGCGAGTTTTTGGTTTGCCTTGTGATTATCGAGATGGAAAAGCGTGCTCACTGTCTTTGTAGTATTCATTTTAGATACCATTTTTCAAAGAAAGATTGGAGTTGGATGGTATCGTGTGCCAAAGTTGATTCGATATTTTTTATATTTTTAGATTGATGAGCCAATGCAAAATCATCTGCGTAACCTAATTTCAGGAAGTCAGTCTTTGGCATATCATGTATGTACATGTTGAACTGCGTAGGGGCGAGTACAGATCCTTGAGGTACGCCGTTTTTTATTGTTCTTTTCTTACTGGTCGTATTTCCTAAACAAACATGGTAGGTTCTTGTTCCTGACATTTTGTTCAATAGTTTGAGGGTTGTTCTTCAGGTTATGTATTTAGAGAGTTTGTGCATTAGACCATCATGCCATCATGATAAGGAGGTGACATTATGTAATATGAAGTGTAAGTTTTCTTGCCAACATGGCAGAATTTGATTCATCGTGAGGTGGAATTCTCTCTCTCTCTCTCTCTCTCTCTCTCTTATATATATATATATATATATATATATATATATATATATATATATATATATATATATATATATATATATATAAGCCCGCAATTTCGCGGGGAAAAAACTATTTTCATTCGATATTGTACCCACCATCATTTAATGAGGGCAGATTGGTAAACAACGTTGACTGTGTAACTTGGTACATCCTCTGTTGATTTTTCTGTGTGGCCCAACATGAAGTGTAAGCCACTTTAGCCTCTGACCCGTGACACAGCAACATACAGTTGTCCGTGCGTGAAAACAGATTATGGTAAGAAAATCAACTGCAAAAATAAACCTAAAGTAGCAGACGTGAGCAGAGATCTTGGGATCGAAAATTTACCTTACAGTACAGTACTCTGGTGATCATGTTTGGTGGCGTTTTTATGCACCTCAGTTGGAGGTGTACAAAACGCACCGTTTTTATGCGCCTCCGTCGGAGGTGCTGGTTGATTAATGAAAATGTTGCTGCTTGAAGCTCGAAGGAAAAAATAATGATAGTCTTGTTGTAAGCGTCAATTTAATAGACGAAGACATACTGTGGACGTTACTGATTTTCCCTTTATCAACAGAACACGACGAATAAGACACTAAGGACGAATGAAAGATGTGTAGTGTGAATGGCGTAGATAAGGTAAATAGACATAAACAATGATGGAACAGGAAGTTTTTGAAAAAAAAACAACAACAACCAAAAAACAAAAACAAAAACAAAAAAACAAAACAAAAAAAAAAAAAAGAAAAGAAGAGGAAACCCCCAATAAAATGACAAAAACGCGGTAAACGAATACACTGATGATAATATATTATAAAATGATAACAGTCGACGTTTACATACAAATGCACGTCGATAACACATTGAATGGTACCGATGTTGGTGTAAAAAAATATATAATAATAATAATAATAATAATAATAATACTACTAATAAATAATAAATAATAATTAATAATAATAATAATAATAATAATAATAAATAATAATAATAATAATAATAATAATAATAAAAATAGATTAATTTGAGTTTTTAAATATATGTCCAGTAACTATAACAACAACAAAAATGTAAACTAAAAAAAAAATGTCCACAATGGGATTGAACCCAGTACTTTCGAGGTTTGAGTCTGACAACTTATCCAATGCGCTACGGAGTCACCTGACTGTTCATAACATTTAATAATGTCTTTCTAAAACCTTATTTTACCTTCAATGCAACTTCTATTTTCTGGTTTTAAATTTCGATTTTTTAGATTATTATTTTTTTTTTTTATTTATTACCAAAGAAGTTAAACCTGGGTATTATCCACCCTAAACCATCACATTGAAAGCATCAAAAGGGTAATAATAATACTTGATGTCATAAATAGATGACAACTGTTGAAAACTTAGTGTAGATCTGAAATCCTTAAAGTAATTAAGTGAATACATTATTTCGACTGCAACGATTTGCGTAAAAACGCCAAACTGAAAACTTTTTACAGTGTCGAAATTGATTGTTTTTGAGAGTGTTAGTGTCGTCGGTACATATTTTATGATATCTGTTTGACTCAACGAACTTTCAAACTGACTTTAAATTATAAAAGGAAATCAAGTTATCTGTTTATCTATCTGTAAAAAAATACATTTCTAATTTTCAAAACTTTCAGTAGAGTTGTGCGCCGTAAAAAAATTTTTTATTGAATCAAATGGCACAATGCTCTCCATAAGGCTATATTTTTTAAAGAAAGGACATATATATATATATATAATACATATATATATATATATATATATATATATATATATATATAATATACATATATATAATACATTATAATATAATACATATATACTTCCTCCCTCTCCTCTCCCCCCCCCCCCCCCTCTCTCTCTCTCTCTCTCTCTCTCTCTCTCTCTCTCTCTCTCTCCCTCTCCCTCTCTCTCGGTGAAAGAATTTGGACATTATAAATGATAATTCTGTCTACAAAAATTATCCAGACGTATCTACTCTGAAAAAAAAAATACATTTTTAAATCTTGACCAAAAACTGTCCTTCGATTATCCCGCATCGTAAAAACCTCTCAAACTTGGAATATCAGTAGTAACAGTTTCCTTGTCAAAAAGGCTTTATGTTAGTGCATAGCAATAATTTACCAAATAATAACTCGGTTTTGTTACATTTTTTAAAACCAGTTAAGGCCGTAATGTTAGGGAAAAAAAAAACATATATTTAAAAATTTGTCCATAAAACTCGTAATTCAAATAACGATCGATTCATTTTAACCGATCGATATTTGAAGAATACGTTTTCTGGCCAAATTGTCGTGAACGGATTTCTCAATCTCGTTCACGATATGTAAAGGAAAAAGTTCAGAAAAAGTCTCCACCGAAGTGGGCGTTCTCCATGTCACGTCTATGTAGGATGTTGGCAAGGAAGTAGATAGGTAAGATAGGATTCAGATAGTTTTCCCCATAGACAGCGCCGGGTGCCACTTTTATTCCATTTTATTGATGGTTAAAAAGTTCCTAGCACTTTGACTGATAGCAATAGAGTATTTTAAGGTTAAAGAAATAGGTAATGGTGGAATGGTAGAATAATGGCGCGTTGTATAGGGGTAGGTCGGTTCAGAAGGTAATTATTAATCCCCGTTAAAGTAAAGTATTTTTATATAATTAAACAGAATCGCCTCATACAATAACAAGATAACACGTAATTAGTCAAATAATAATCATAATGCTGGTTTTAATTCATAAAGAAACATAATATGAATATTGATCTTCATCAATCATAACACAATGCTATTCATTTTTCATTTGGGAGTCCTTAACTGAATGGTATGATCGTTAGTCGGTTGTAGTAGCAGTTCGGCTTGATCCTTCACAGGGCAGACATTAATCCGATTTATACTGGGTCATTCAACACTGAAGTGTTGGTAACGGATTCATGCTCGATTATTAAAGCTGACGATTATTGCCATAATTGGTCTGTGAAAGGATGGTTACAGGCTTCCTGCTTCCTCATACCGATTGCCAGGCGAAAACACAATATTAATTATCACTCCTACACACTAGTATAATTATATTAATCATAGTAACACAATGTAAATTTTTCACTGACCCTTGACGCACAGTTTTCTCGCTATGTGGGAATTTTGAGTTGACTATAGAGCAGTGTGCTCTAAGTAGATGAAATGGAGAGAGAGAGACCGTTACTCTCCCCAACTCTGGCTTATATGGGTTTTCGACGGGAGTTGGAGAATCTCGAAGAGCCAATAATATCAGGATTTTGGTAGTTCTGCTATTATTATTGGTGATTGTCTGTTGTTCAATCAGATCTGGGTGTCGTAATTGTAGCGTCTGTGAATGTTTAATAAGGTTAAATCTACCATATGTTCACAGGCAAGCGCGAATTGCAAGTCCAAATGCAGGTGAGAAAACCAGATGGCTCTACTTCCATATTATCCCAGGGCAAGAACGATTGACACATTTGCCACGCTACGATAGCCATTATATTGTCACGACAATGGTTTGGGTTGCGTTATGTGTTGTGACGTATTTACAATCGTGGGAAGCTTGAGGCGATTGAAATATGTCATTACACTCCATATATGTAAAGGTCATAAATGGGCGGTAAAAAAACGCTCTAAAAGCACAACGCGATTAGTCCGGGAATGTCCATCCGGTAACAAAAACAGAGTCAACACTTGACTATCTAATTTCAATCAACAATCCATAGTCAAGTAGTAAGAAGAGCTTGGGAAATGAATGCAACCCCGGTTTTATACCCATTGTGACGTCACAAACTCAGGGAAGAAATAACACATAACAGTGAATTGAACTCACAGTGACACCCAACAGGTACCCAACATGAAAACAATTCACCACAGCAACTCAATAGCCAAATAACAACAAACATTGATACAATAAATACATTCCCACAAAATGTTTAAATACGAGTTGTTGTTTTTTCTCCAGAGTATGGCATTTATCTGGTTAATAATATCTGTATGTTGCTGAAGTTTCTTTTAAAAAATCTAGTCTTTGTCGTATGGAACATTCATTATAATTATTGTTCATCATTTTTACATCAGCCTGTCTGGCATCTACCCAGATGAAATCATTTTCAATAAATGGAACCAGTCATTTTGTCTGGAGTTTTCCGTGCGGCAATCAAATTGACTAGATTGAGTGATGGGTCCTACGGCGGACATTTTAAAGCATTA
>NC_088365.1:42095979-42108479 GCF_034508935.2 Berghia stephanieae | reverse complement strand
ACGAAGTGGCTTATAGGCAAGAAATTGATAGATTTGTGTCTTGGTGTGATGCCCACCACCTAGAGCTTAACATAAGCAAGACAAAGGAGCTAGTGATTGACTTTAGGAGAGTGAAGGAACCGATAGAACCGTTAAAATTAAAGGACCAATTCGTCCAGCGAGTTCCTCACTACAAATACCTTGGTGTAACGATTGATGACAGGCTCAAGTGGGATGAACACTTGAAAATAATTAGGCATAAGATTTGCAGACGTACATATTTTTTATCAAAACTCTCTCAGTTTAGAATAGATAAAACCCTCTGCACATTATTTTATAGAGCAGTAATCGAAAGTGTTTTGTCATTTTGTATAACAGCTTGGGGAGGCAATTGCTTAGCAGTGGAAAGGAACAAAATAAATTCAAATATTAAAAAATCCATTAAACGCTATATAAATGATGTTGACGATGTAGATCTTTTATACGAGAAATTTTGTATAAATAAAATAACTAAAATATTAAATGACCAGTATCATCCACTAAGACCATCAATTATTATGTCAGAAAGAAGTGGTCGCCCTTTCTCGATTTCAACGAAAACAGAGAGACACCGAAAATCTTTTCTGCCGTCCAGTATTAGGCTTTATAACAACAAGTAATAATCATTTTATATAATTATTTCTTATTTTTACTTTTTTTAAATATAAATATTAATTTATTAATTTATTTGTTTTGCAATCTTTTCAATTTTCAATTTATAGTGACAGTTTTAACTATTTTACAGTGTTGATATTATTCATATTATAAAGCGCAGCTCTGGTTATAGAGCTGCTCCTCTCTTTTTTAATATATATATACATCCTATTTCCATTGTATTTTTATCTTATTGTGTAAATTATAACACGTCTGTACAAAAAATTTCCTTTTTGGGATGCAATAAAGTATTATTATTTTTATTATTATTATTATTATTATTATTATTATTATTATTATTTATTATTATTATTATTATTATTATTATTATTATTATTATTATTATTATTATTATTTACGAATGACAGAGGCAAAAAATGTCTTGTTGCTACTGACACTGGCTTAAAGAACTGTAAGATCTGTGCAAATCGTCGAAAGTACAAATTTTTGTGAGTAAAAACTAAAGAAACTGAATCTCATCGGCTCGTGAGTTGCGAGTGACTGGAGTCTCGAAATCAAAGGATTTGCGTCAAAGAACAAGCAATAAAAAATTACTAGAAAGTATAGACGTCTGGTGGAGACAAAAGTTATTCTGCTGGCATTGTAACTGACTGAAATAATGTGATTGATCAGAACACACTTTCTCTTTTGTTGTTTGTTTTTATTTTGATTAAATTTGTTTGAGTTTCATTGAAACTTTCATAGGCCTAAATATAGAATTGACAGTTGACCATCAAGGACATCATTGTAGTCTGGCAGTAGAATGTCAATATCATGTGATTTGATTCATTATGACAAAAATTAAGAACGAAATATTATCTATACCGGATGTGTTGCTAATTCCTCTTTGGAAATCTTTTGCGTTGAAAGTATGAAGACAGTTATCTTAATTGCCGTACAAGAGAGAGTGATGTTACCAGCACAAAATAACAGTCATATGTAATGAGATAATAAAGGGTTAGACATATCAATGTGAGCACTCTACATTTAGAAACGTCAAAATAACATTACCAATATTCAGCCCAATTAAATGGTGAATTTGTAGCACTTTGTAAGAGATGTTTATCTATCTAATGAAGGTGCATAATTGTTGGTCTTGTCAGTAAAAATGTTACATTTAGAGTTATTCATTTACTTATCTATCGTGTTATCACAAAATGCAAATCCCAAGAATATATTTAGGATTTTAATAAATTGGCTGATTTAGAGATGTAACCTTTTTACACATCATGTTGAAAAGCTGAAAAGATTCGACCAATCATTCCATTACAAATCATTTTCAGACATTGACAACCATGTCTTTTATATCTATTCTTACCATCCGCCCATCTATTATCCACTTAAGGAGATTGTTTTTGTTTCACTCTTATTATTTCTCTACTTCTCACTTCTGATAAATCGTATTTCTTATATGTGATAATAATTGCTTTTGTACCAATTTGAGTGAATACTTTTGCGGTTCTACTTCACTATATATTTATCTTATTGCCTCTTGAGGAACCATATTGAACTGCTGAAATTCTATTCTCATTTTTTAAATGAATTTTCTAACATTTACAAACCAAATACACACATAATATTTATCTTTGCAATGCGAATTAAGTGTTAATTTTAATGTTTCTATATTTCATTATGTCTCAATAATAGTTAAAATATTTCCTTGACATAATTTCTTGATGCTTTTACATTTTTTTTTTTGCAATAGCGGAACCTTACTAAACAACGTTGTTTGCTATTTGATTATGCTTAAAATCAAGCACATTATCTTTTGTACGTAAAACATTGAACCCATCTCTTCACTGCCTTTATCCACGTTGGCAATGGGAACCTGCAAATCACTCTCAGAGTAAGCATAAAGGTTGTGTCCTCAGCAGACATCAAACTGTTTATCATTTGTTTGTCTGTCGATCCTCAAACCTTTCAAACAAATTTTGTTACTAAAAGTATTGAAATGATGATGCGATAGAGTGGATAGAACACATCATTATCTTGCATCCAGCATTATTTGTCTGAAGGCAATCCCCTCGTCCCAACTCTGACGGCAATTGTTATATCCTATGACTATTCCTGAATATCTTAAAGATGTTTCCATCTGTTTTCAAGGATATCTATGATGTTCGAGTATTTGACTCAATCAAATGCATTCGAATAATTTACAGAATACACATCTAGACATCTTTTTGCATTGTAGACAATGATCTATTATTATTGTTGTTGTTGTTGTTGTTGTTGTTGTTGTTAGTGTACATCTCTGATCCCTCCATCTGCTTTTAAGCCATATTATAAGAAGTTTTTATATATATATATATATATATATATATATATATATATATATATATATATATATATATATATAAGACAGATTTGTAAGCTGAAGTAAAGTTTGCTTTGTGAAGGCGACATTCATTTGCACATAAAAAGTCGGTAGTGGGTGAAAATTGGTCTGCTCACTTCTCCAGAATTGTAAATTTCATTATAAATGTTGTGAGCTTTGTGGTGTGATTCCGGCATTCTCCTTTCACCCCCCCCCCCCCCCCCCCCCAACACCCACACGACAGCCTCTTCCTATTATTTTAAAAGTAGCGGACATTCTATTGCTTTAAATCTATTTTGTCCCCCCCCCCCCCCCCGCCGATAATTTCTATAGTTTCCGGCAATGAAAGAAACTGCTTTCCTCAATCAATATGGATTCATCCTTTGTCTTTGTGCCCAATTTATGGGCAAATTCGTTTGACATTCAATACCATCATTTTAGTACAGAGTGATTTGGAGCTGTTAAGGATTGGCACGAATTACATTTCTATTTCAGTAAATTGATCTCTCATTCAGCTTGATTGCATTTTCTATTATATTCTTTGTTTATGTCTTTGAATCACTATATGGTATTTTCCCAATATTTCTCCTTGACTCATTGTCTGATCAATACGCCTCTCAACTGTTTGAGAAAGTGCGCCGTAACAATCTTCATCTTTCTTCCTTACCCTCCCCCCCCCCCCCCCCCCTCCCTCCCCCAACGAATAGAAAGTATATGGAGATAACAGTTATTCTTCTGGTGCTGATTGACTGAAATAATGTGACATTTGTGATGCTCATTGCAACACGCCTTTTGTTTATTTTCGTTCAATTTGTGCGAGTGAAGACAAGTGAAAGGGAAACAAGTGTATTGATAACGTGACTATGGCAAAGTGATAAATACAATTTCAAAAAGAAAACGAAACGAAATAAATCGAAGCCGACTGTAGTGCTAGTCTAATTAACTTTTTGCGTTGGAAAAGTATGAAAACGTATATCATTCTATTTCTAGCAAAAAAATAATCGATTTAATCAGTGCCCCAACCACGTACTGGGCGAAAAAAAACTACGGAGTCAGAGACTAGAAACCGCACATTAGAACCGATTTTAGTCATTTGCTTTGTTCAGGTCTTAGACTAGAAAGTCTTTTATATAAGATAAGATGAACTTTATTTATATAGTTGTGAAAATTTAAATTGAGTATTGTTATAGACAAACGATTTTTGGAGGGGAGGGGATAATAATGCAAATATAGATTTTTTAAAAGGTAAATATTATAGAAAAAAATGCTTAACAAAACTAAACACATAAAATATCTATCATACCTCCTGAATTCTCTCTCTCTCTCTCTCTCTCTCTCTCTCTCTCTCTCTCTCTGTGTGTGTGTGTGTGTGTGTGTTTCTCACTCACTCTCTCTCACACACACAAACACATTCACACATACACAGGTTGTGTTCTCTTGTACTGCCTTTATTTCGTACTCTTTTATTTTCTATAATTAAATATATTATATTCACACGCATTGTTCATCCATCCATAATGTACTCAATCTCCATCTTATTGCCATTTCGTGGAAGTTTCCTCGTACAAAATAATTTTCAAAACGTTCTGTTCTGGATTTTAAACTTATCTCCTTGCCATATATCTGCATTAGCTTTGTTTTCTAAAAAAAAAAAGAGGGCGTGGCCTACCTATCTTTCAAGTTGTACAAAACATTATTTATATGTATTGTCTCCATAGAGGATATTTTGTGTAGGCAGGGTCGACTGTACAGTGCTCCCAGCTCTTCTTACAATTTTATCTATTCTTTTCCTATCCCTAGCAGTGATGGCCCCACCCCAACAACTAATTCCAAATCTTATAACACTTTGAACAATTGACAAATAGAACAATTTAAGGAATTCTTTCGAAACATGAAATGAATTACGATTTCTTAGAAAAAAATAGTCTAGACCTCAGTTTCGAACAAATATCATATCATGCGAGTTCAGCTCATTATCAATTGTAAATTCTCAATTCGTGACGGCATTATGTGATTTTTGTTCAGTCGAAAATCAATTATCATCTCCTTTGGGTTTTTTTTTTACCAAAAGGCGAGTAAAGGAATAAATAAGCATGTTACACATACAATAACAAGCATATCTGAACCTTTTCAGGATAGAAAATGTTTGAAACAGTATGTGCGGCTATGTAGTCTAGTGGTATGACTCTAGCCTTCGGATTGGAAGTCCTGGTTCGAGACCCGCTCTAGGGGCGTTGTAGTTGAGTCCTTGGAAAAGGCTCTTAAATCACATTCTGTCGCAGTCCTCAGATGTAAAATGAGTACCTGGGGGTTAACAGCGTTGTCTCGGTCGGAAAAAAATGTAATATCGCCTAACAGCATTAAATTCAATGGGAGACCAGACAAAATGGAATAGCAATAATCAAGTTTTGATAAAACCAAAGAAACCATTCATTTTTGGTGACATTTTCTGTTAAACACTTTCTGACAAGGAATATTCTATTGATTTGAAAACTCAAAGGTTTGCAGACTTTATTTATATGGAATGACATGGATAGATTTTCATATGAACATGACCCTCAGATTCCTAACCTGTTTAGACAAATGCAGTTCATTTTTATTTATATTAATGCTTCTAATTTCTAATTGCTTTGTTTTTGGCAATATAAGTACTTTCAGTTTTGGATTCGTTTAGTTGGAGTTTGTTCTCAATCATTCAGTTCTTAATGTCAATCATACATTTTTGAAAACGCCGAATTGTGTCATGAATATCAGAAAAAGACAAAGATTTATAAATCTGAGAGTCATCTGCACAGAAGTGGTACAGAAAGTTATGGGAAGCAATAATATGCATTATAGATAGTTCGAAAATGACGTCACTCAGGTCTTTGTTATTGTTTTTTTGCCATCCGCGTTTATGAGTAATGCTCACTGAACCTTATTAACCACACTATAAACGTTCATGGATACACACAGTTTTGTGTGTTGGTCCGTTATACTTCCGGATGGCAATGTTGTGAGCTTCTTTGCCAAGCGCATACTATCTATAGATAGCTCTACCTATCACAACAGTTCGATAATAGCTGGTTAGACAGGTAGACAAACAGACAGACAAATAGATAGATATATAGATGATAGATAGATAGATAGATAGATAGATAGATAGATAGATAGATAGATAGATAGATAGATAAATAGATAGATAGATAAATAGATAAATAGATAGATAGATAGATAGATAGATAGATAGATAGATAGATAGATAGATAGATAAATATGTAGTGTTGACCTTTTGATAAAAGGAGCCATTTATAGAATATTTCAAGAGTAATTTTGATCAACTTCTACAACATCGTTTCGAGTATTCGCTCTCATCGGGAAGAGAAAATGAAAGTCCTTAATCATATGAATTTCATTTAGTCATTTTTTCGACGCTCTTGGTTACATTTTTTATTAGTATTCTTACTATTTTTGTCTCACTCGTTATACCTGTGTTGTTGTTGTTACTCTTGTTGTTGTTGTTATTGTTGTTTTTGTTGTTGTTGAGTTGATGATGATGAGGATGATGATAATGATGATCATTATGATGATAATGATGATGATGATGATGATTATGATGATGATCTTGATGATGATGATGATGATGATGATGATGATGATGATGATGATGATGATGATGATGGTGATGATGATGGTGATGATAATGATGTTTTTGTTGCATTTGCTATTGTTTTATGTCGTGGAAAATTAGAACTGACCTTGATTCGGGTCAGGGTGACATCGCCATTGAGTGTGACGTCATGCCTTTTGAAGGACCGATGTTCCACAAATTTAGGGTGGTTAGCTCTTTAGAAGTCAGAGATGTCATAGAGTCATCTGCTCCCAGATAATGCGCCTTTGATCCTATAAACACACGACTTTTCATGAAATGTTTAGATTCAACCATCGATTATGTAACCTTGATTATTAATGATTCGTTATCCTCCGGATCCGTGCCTGGTTGCTATACATCAGCAATTGTACCCCCTCTGAAAGTATGTGTTCTAGTGGTATGACACTCGCTTTCGGATCGGAAGGTCCTGGGTTCGAGCCTCGCTAGGCGCATAGTTGAGTCTTTGGAGAAGGCTCTTTACTCGCATTCTCTCACAGTACTCAGGTGTAAAATGAGTACCTGGCCGTTAACATTGTTGTCTCTGTCCGAAAAATTGTAATAACGCCTAATAGACGTCATGTCTCGTCCTTCATGTTAAATGTTGCTGTTGGCCACGGACCCCTTATAAATCGTTTTGAGCACGTTTAGTGGATATTGCTCTATATAAAAGCTCAATTTTAAAAATTTTTAGTTAAGAAACCAAATTTAGACCCGGACAATTTGCAAAATTACCGTCCTGTATCCAATCTTCCCTTTATCTCTAAGATTATCGAAAAAATTGGCTTGAAACAACTGGAAGACCACCTTTTGGCAAATAAATTGATCGAAAAATACCAATCTGCATAGAGGGACAGACAAACAAAAATGCCAAAATGAACTCGATGGTCCACGATTTACCATTGGACACGCGTTGTTGCCGATTGTGCCTCACTTGTGCAAAGCACAATAAATGAGGACACCTCTTATTAAAACATTTTATGAAATATTTTACATCAGGTGAACAGTTGACAAACCCATTAATCATTCAACACTGAGAGACCATTCTCGTACCTGTGTGTCCTTGTGATTTTTTTACCCATCACTCATCACGGCAATGATACAAGTAGTAAAAATAATATTCGCTTAACGGCTCTTAGGCCACACTGTGAGCGAAGCGGGCGGGGCGAAGCGAAGCGATTTACTTATGTGGCTTCACTGAGAGCCGTGGAAAGCAAGCGATTCAACGCGATCCATGCTTAATGTGTAACCATTTCTTTCAGAGTCTGCTGTGTAGACTGGAGAAAATGTGTGCATCGAGCGATGCCAGCGAAGAAAAATAATCAAATCTCTCGCTTCACCTCTTTATATATGTTTTTTTTAATGTTCTCGCTCCGCTCTGTCCCACCCGCTTCGCTCGCAGTGTGGCCTTAGCCTTATAATGCAAATTTCTATCATTTCACTCCAAGTTGAGCTAATTACATGTAACTGTTTTCGCGAGGTTTGAGAGTTTTGCCATACAGAGTACGACTATTAACTGTTTAAGAGGCAAAAATAAATACAACACGGGCCAATTGAGTAGTATCTGCTAATAATTCACACAACATGTGCTCGTAGTGCGACAGATTACCTCAGACGTTGAGATTGACGTCCTGAATTTTCCATATTATGGCAAATAAACGCCGAGTTTATCAAAACAACCATGGAATTGAAATGTTTCAACAAATACATATTTCAATAAACTAAAACTAGAGCATATATATATATAATAATATATATATATATATATATATATATATATATATATATATATATATATATATATAGCGCAATATCCCCTTAACGTGCTCAAAGCGCTTTACAAAGGGGTCCCTGACCAACAGCTACACGTATCATATAGAACGAGACATGACGTCTGTTAGACGATATTACATTTTCTCCCGACACAGACAACGCTGTTAACGGCCAGCTATTCATTTTACACAAAAAAATAGATATTTGGGTTTGACCGCGGTGAAATTTCAGAAATTCGTTATGAATGGTCTGGCGGGTACAGGCTTTGAAATATTTTTCCAGGTTTTCTTTTCTCATACCAGATGTAATTTATACACACACACATACACACACACTACCACACACACACACACACACATATATATATATATATATATATATAATATATATATATATATATATATAAATTATATCTGGTACAGTATATATATAAATATATATATATATATATATATATATATATATATATATATATATATATATATATATATATATAATAGCAAAGAACCATATCCCCTATTTCTGATTTGAATTATATTTTCTTGCTGAAAACGTCCACCGTTTTTCATGTACTTCTTGATTGATTTGTAAATAGCTTTTTGTGATATACTAAACCTCTTGTGAGTATTCCTGCAACAGACAGTCATGAACATGCCCAATCACACGGTTCTCAACATTTAGTCTCGGTATGATATTTGTTAGCGCCAGTATACTTTCCGTTTTAAAGGACAAAAAGGACTGATATTGTTGATACTTTGTTTTATCAAATCATGTAAGAGTCAGTTGATGATGTGTGTAGTTGCCTAACAGGCAAGACGTGTTTTTGTTGTTGTGACATTTCTCTTCAATTTTTACCGATTTCAAGGATTTACACGTCTTATTTCAATTCAATTTTTATTCAAGGATTTTTGTACAACACGTAAGATACCATTGTGATATTGCTTTAATTATTTTATACGGTTTTGACATCATTTTTATCGAAATTGTTTCGGACTATTTTACAATGTTTCACCAAGACCCCGCCATTTTTACTCGTTCTCACCACCAATTTTTACTGTCGGCTGTCGTTGGACTTTTATTCACCCTGCGCTTTTATTGTTTACAAATTGAAAACACACACCCCTACCTCAAGCGTGAACACCATTACAATCAACAAAAGATTGTCTGTAAACGTGGTGGTCGACGTAAACAACATGTAATTGAAACAACAGTCCCGCGACGTCCAGTGAACTGTCATCGTTCAACTCGACCACCACAGACGTTAACAAAAATATTGACAAATGACACAAGACCAAGTCATGGAAATCATAACATTTGTATTGGCCATATTAACGCACAGTCATCGAGAAACAAGACATTCGATATAATCGATGTCATAGATCAACACGATATCGATATTCTATATATAACTGAATCATGGTTGCGTCAGTTCGGTGATGAACCTATAATGAAAGAAATGACACCTCCCGGCTACAAGATGGAATCGTTCCCAAGAAATGGACGATCAGGAGGGGGATCGCCATCATATACAAACACGCTCTTTCGTCTAAAATACAAAACAGGCCAATTTCGTTCAAAAGTTTCGAGTGTGTCCAAACCACATTGACCTACCCTCAAATTTCATTTTTAATCACTTGTATTTACAGACCACCCCCAAGCAAAAAGAACAAACTGAGACAGAATGATTTTGCTGACGAATTTTCAGATTTTGTATCAAAAGACACATCAAATAAGCGAAAAATTTATATCGGCGATTTTAATATTCAGTTTGATGTTGATCAGAATAGTCTCGTTAAAATTATAAAAAATATGCTGAATGAACATGGCCTCACTCAGTTAGTGACCTCTCCAACTCAAAGATTGGGGCACATCTTGGACTGGTTCATCATTGACACACCCTCGCTTGTTGAATCAATTAAAAATATCAAAAAAGAAATTTCAGACCACAATCTGATTCTGGCAACTCTCAAATGCATCAAAGAGAAAGCAAAGAAAGTCAAGATAGTGTCTAGGGATACCAAAAAAATAGACATTAGTTCCTTCAAAAACAATCTGTCAGAGGAACTAGGAAGAATGGATATACCATCAGCACAGAAAACGGACGAGGTACTGCGCAACGTCATCGACAGGCATGCGCCAATGACAACTAGAATAATAAATTCCAGGAAACCGTCTCCGTGGTTTAACCAGAGTGAAAAAACTGCCAAAAGGGAAAAAAGGAATGCAGAGGCATCGTGGAGAAAATCGGGCCTTGAGATTGACCGGCTGATATATATAGCAAAAAAGCATGAGTATAAAACCACCTGCAAAAGAGCAAAAAGAAACTATTATAACACAAAACTGTCATCAGTGAGGGACACTAAGGAATTTTTCTCTGTTTCAAAGGAACTTTTAGGGAAGAAAAGGGCATGTGTCTACCCACTAATATCCCGGTAGAAAAGCAGCCGGATGCATTTTCAGATTTCTTTTCGGGAAAAATATCGAAAATTCGGAACAATTTGGACCTCGTGCAAAATGAAGATATAAATTTCCACCCTTTTTCGGGTTCACAGGGATTCTCTTGTTTTAAAGAAACAACTGAAGAAGAGATTTCTAAAATAATTTTTTCATCTTCCTCGAAGTCATGTGATTTAGATCCTTTACCAACTAATATTTTGAAATTATGTCTTCCTGAATTGATACCTTGCATAACTTATATTATAAATCAGTCACTTATCTCAGGACAAGTCCCAGATATCTATAAACATGCAATTGTAAAGCCTCTCATAAAAAAGCAAAATCTCAATGTAAATGACCTTAGTAACTACCGTCCCGTCTCAAATCTGCCATTTCTTTCTAAAATCCTTGAAAAAGTTGTACTCAGACGTCTTTCACAACATCTCCATGAAAACAATCTATGGGAAAAATTTCAGTCAGCTTATCGTTCTTACCATAGCACAGAAACTGCTCTGCGCTGTGTTGCGAGTGATTTGCTTGATGTTTTAGATAAAGGTTCTGTTTCTCTTCTGACATTGTTAGACCTTTCGGCGGCGTTTGATACTATTGATCACGGTATTCTCATTAAACGACTTAATATAACCTTTGGCTTGTCTGGGACTGTCTTGCAGTGGTTTGAATCTTATTTAGATGGCAGAAAGCAACAGGTTATGATTTTAGATAAACTTTCTCGTCAACATACATTGTCTTTTGGTGTTCCTCAAGGCTCTGTTTTGGGTCCAATTCTTTTTGTTTTGTATACTTCTCCATTATCTAATGTCATCACTGGTCATGGGCTGCGCTATCATCTCTATGCAGATGATACGCAACTTTATGCTACTGATAAAACTAAAAATCTCGAAAATATTGTGAAACGTGTGGAAGAATGTGTGACGGATGTGAAGGAGTGGATGGATGCAAACAAGTTGAAAATGAATGAGTCAAAAACAGAAGTGATGATTGTGGGAAATAGAGGGCAGTTGAAGGTGAATGATGGTCTTGAGGTGTTGATTGGGGGTGAAAAGATCAAGGTTTCAAAGACTGTGAAAAATTTGGGTGTCTATTTTGATTCAGAAATGAAAATGTCAGCTCACATTTCTGCTCTCTGTAAATCTTTATACTTTCAATTGAAGAAAATCAGTTCAATCCGTCAGTATATTGCAATTGGAACATGTAAAACATTGGTTGTTTCCCTCATTTTTTCGAAACTAGACTATTGTAACTCGCTGCTTGTCAACTTGCCTCAGGCTTCTATTAAACAATTGCAACTACTGCAAAACAGTGCAGCAAGATTAGTTTTTGGCAAAAAAAAAAAAAAAAAAAAAAAAAAATTTGATCATGCAACCCCTTTGTTGGCCTCTCTCCACTGGTTGCCCATTGAAAAGCGCACATATTAAAAGCAGCGTGTCTTGTTTATAAGTGTTTGACTGGTATAGCACCGGCATATCTCACAGATCACGTGGTCATGTGTAAATTTGAAAATTACACTTTAAGATCATGTAATGACCAAACGAAAATTTCGGAAAAAAGATCAAGAACAAAATTTGGTGATAGATCGTTTGCTTGTTTCGGCCCCAAGATTTGGAATGAACTACCACGTGGTCTGAGGGAGTGCAAGTCTTTACCTACTTTTAAAAA
>NC_088365.1:42065979-42090979 GCF_034508935.2 Berghia stephanieae | reverse complement strand
TCTATCAGTAACTACACTCGCCGGCATCAACTACCCGGTTGTCTCTAGCAGTAACTACACTCGCCGGCATCAGCTATCCGGTTGTCTGACTCTATTACATAAATATAATTATATTCATTGAATAGGTAATTAAAATGATGTCATATATTATAACACGTTTGAGACAAAATATATACAGGAAGAAATAAGTGTGAACTTACTTTTGCATATATATATATATATATATATATATATATATATATATATATATATATATATATATATATAATGGCAATTTAGAGCCGAATTTCTATTTCAACTATTTCAAACAACACAGGCAGTTCATTGAACGCCTCTTCTAAGGTCTAAAAAAAATACCTATCATTTAATATTTTTAGATTAGCATTCATTTACTCTTAAATCAAAGGGTGTGATGTGTGTAAAATGCTTTACTCAGTGCTACAGTGTCAAAGCCAGTGTTGTAATGATCGTTAACCATGAGGTGAATGACCAAGAATCTGTATTTTTATCTTGTAGGTCGACTTCCCTCTTGCAAACATGATAAAGTGACAAACTGTAGGTGGACTGCCTTTGTCTCGAGTTCCCTCTTGACAAAATGATAAAGTGACAAACTGACAAAATAATAACTAATGATTATGTTATTTTAAATTTTGAGCTCATCAAGTTAATTGTAAAGTAAGGAGAACAGGTCATAATCCTTGTGATATGAATGGACCACTCTACTTAATCGTTGCCAGTTGACATATCCTCCATAAACAAATCAATAAGCCTCCTGTATTCATAAACCCTGAATCGTCATCATACCCTGACAGCTGAAATATGATTCGGACGTGCCATAAAACACAATCCTGATAAAACATTTTATAACATGTAATTATCATGATCACCAAAAGCTATGCCTTGGAATATACGTTGTAAATCAACACTTTTGAATTTCATTTTCACGAATTAACCATGCCCACTGGGCTTCAGTGTGTTTAATTCATTCACGCTATATGCTCATATGTTTCAAATCAGGTCGTATATATCAGTCAATCTCTAAAACTTGTACCACTTTTACCATGTGTAAATGCAATGTATCATTGATCCGATTAAAGACCTTTCTCATCACCGCTTGACTTTCTTACAAGAGAGGTTGGTCAATGATGTTAAAATGATTATCATCATTGTTGTATTAAAGACAATCCAAAAAGTGTATTTACCACTATTGCAATGGCAAATTTCTTTGCAATATTTTAACCACAACCTCAGAGGTAATCCGAGGTTCTTCTAGGACATGCTTTTATTATAGTTTACTTCGTATGAAAATTGAAATGTTTATCGCATGCCATTCATAATACATAATGACACCTACATGAATCTGGAAAGCTACAATCGGTAGGTTTGCCGCATTTAAGACTACACCATGCACATGTATCCTAAAACAAAAGCCATCCAAATCAACATTAAACATAGCGCAGATAAAGATGTAATCAACATTAATATTACATTGTATTAACTCATCTAAAAATCAAAATGAATGATCTGATTTGATAATAAGTCTAATCGCCAAAATATTATGTAATGGTTAGCTTTGTGTTACGGTAGACTTCTGTAGTGGGGACCCATGTATCATATTTGGGGCATATGGAGAGGGGTTTAAAAAGGAAAACAAGAAACGAAAGATATCGATCTTTTATGTTCATAACTTAATCAATAAAAATTCAGGCAAATATTTGTGGAAGTATGCTGAAAACAAAGACCAACACACTGAATCATGTTCTTCATTTGTCTCAAAACGTCTCAAAACGGTGTTATGTCGGGGTGAACAAGACGCTGAAAAGTGAATTTTAAGCTCAACTGGTCAAGAAAACGAAATTTCGGTTTTCAGCACTTTAAAATTCTATATTTCTTCGTCAATAATACATACATTGACTCAACTCAAGTCTAATGTTTTTGGTCATAGATTCTATTTTCAGCACTTTGATCATCCCGACTTAATACCGTTTTGAGGCGGCGGGTCACATTTGTAAAAGAAGATCAACCCAGCAAAGAGCAAAAGAAAATGTTAAAAAAAAAATACCGCTATGCCGTAATCTAAATAAAACAGCCGGCCATGATGGCACCGCATCATGTGTACTTCAAATGATAGCCATACCAATTATATAGCTCTTGCCCTTACCAACGTGTACTAACTGCCCCTGAACATCATAATTATACCTACAGCTTGCATTGTCTATTGGATCCTAAAGAAATAAAATAAAATTGAGGCAGAAACCCGCCATCCCATGTCCCCAGAATACAAAGTTCTTAAATGTATAATACAATGCACAATTACGTGACACATAGACTTAGTCTAAAGGAAACCTCCATAACCCTTTGATACCGTCCACCAAAAATATTTTAACGGAATTGGAATTCGATATTTGTGCGGATTGTTATCATGATTAGTGCGGTCTGTAGCCATTGAGCATTTTTAATAAAAAGTGATTTTGTATAATAATAATAATAATAATAATAATAATAATAATAATAATAATAATAATAATAATAATAATAATGGTATAGATTTATCGTGCGCCACACATCCCTTCATCAGGAGGGCCCTGGGCGCATAACATAGGTACATCATAGGTTACCATCATTGGCTACATGGGTTTTCCTTACTTGACTCGCGGTTCGGCCTTGACACAGCAAAGAGTGTGAATCATGTATCAGTTCACGGCCGCAAACGTACACGCCGACAGTTCGTTGTTAGTTTTATCATAAGAGTGATGTCTGTAAACAATATATTATGCCCTTTTATGCCCCCCTCTGCTCCTGTTATAAAAGGTAAATGCCATTTTTAAAATATGTTTTCAGTTATAGTGACCCACTTTCATTCATTCAATCATTCTTTCGTGTTTTCTTTCATTCCTCTTATCTCTTTCTTTCTTTCTGGTAGGTAGTAAAAGTATGGTGCTCCGTTTGAGCACTATATCTGTCACTGAGTACATGTATTTGTGGAGTGCACTGTTCACTAAAGCGCTTTACCTGGGAACCCTCCCTAGTCAACAGAAACACTTAACAATTTGGACTGATGTAATAGTAATATAATATTATATATATATATATATAATATATATATATATATATATATATATATATATATATATATATATATACACACATATATATATATATATATATATATATATATATATATATATATATATATATATATATATATATATATGCTCTTGCAACCCTTTCTCCCCTTGATTCCAACTCTGAAAAAAAGGAAAAAAATATATTTGTCCCACTAACCGATCACTATTATATTCGTTTAAAAAACTGAGTCTTTTGAGCCATGTGGCCCCTGGTGCCTTAATTTATCCCGGTTTCTATAACGCTAATCGGCCTGGTTACGATTGTCTGTTATCCAACAGCCCGGACATTAATATAAACGTTGCAAGTCCTTATTGCTATATTTACTTGTTTTGGGTTTTTTTTTGCGCCTGAGGGCTTCTGTAATAGTATAAGGAAATAGCATCTCACGTTTTTCTGGGTTTTTTCAGCATACAAACGCTTGCTAATGTTGACATGCATGTTGAAATTAATATATATCAACTGGTACCAGTACACAATGGAAACGTGTTTCTTTACAACAATTCTTGAAGGTTGTTCAGCAAAAACAGAACGGCTGTCCACGTCTAGGGATGGTGGTGAAAGCATTCTCAATATCATTAAGAAAAGTAAAAAGAGAAAAGATAATGTGCATATAGAATTGGAAAGACGTTATAACGGAAATGAGTCATTGACCATTACGTACCACTTAACCTGCGCATCAACCTATAAGTCGACATATCATGTAAAACAGTACCTAAAGCACACGTTTGGTGAAACTACTTCTGCTAGTGGACCAACACCAGCTAAAATACTTTGTAGCACATCCAAGACTGGTCTTTTTGACTTCTTGAAACACTACATTGTCTGTGGCAAACTTGTTCTCTTGAACCAGATATTTTAAAAATACAAGACGGTATAGAAAAGCTTCGATCGGTAAAACTGCTGATCGGGTAGGGCAAAAACATTAAAAGAAGCTATCCTGGATGTTTGCACATCTCGAAACGACACAAATACGTCTTTCAGAAGCACTAAGCGATTTGCATGCTGCGAATCCCCGGTATTATCAAGACTGCAGAAAAAAGTATTGAGCCAACGCCCTGTACAAGCTTCAAGAA
Organism: Berghia stephanieae; assembly: GCF_034508935.2. Classification (NCBI taxonomy): domain Eukaryota; kingdom Metazoa; phylum Mollusca; class Gastropoda; order Nudibranchia; family Aeolidiidae; genus Berghia; species Berghia stephanieae. Next base: position 42,086,777 of record NC_088365.1, on the reverse strand, counting down.
ATTATCGGAAGGTGGGACATATTCGGATGATGCAATTGATTCCATTATTTCTAACATGATAAAAGACAAGGAACGAATGTGGACATCATTTGACCTACAATTCGCATACACTGAAAAAAGGTGGATGTCACTTACCTCGTCACGAACTCGTCAAAGACGTCATTGCTGCGTTTCACGGGGAAGTTATTCTTTTTTCTTCACCCGGGCTCGCTAATATTTTTATTTTCCGCAACAAAGCATCAGGAATACTCAGATCCAACGGAAACAAATGAAGAAGACAAAACACAAGTCGCAAAAAGAATAAGAAAGGACTGTAAAGAACTGACACGTAGAGGAAATGTGTACAATACTATGCCAGACCATGATAGTTTATTAGGAGAGTCCAATGGAACAGTTTTGATGTTGGGATGCGTGTCGCCAAAACTGAACATGGTATTGCCTGCATTCTTGATTAGTAATATAATTACTAGCGTTTTAACCAACCAGTCAACAATTCTCCATATGGCTCTAGCTGTTCATACGCAGGAGAAAAAGAAGTTAGAAATGTTGAACTCTTTTAGGGTGACATGTTCCTATGATGAAAGGCTGCGCGTCAAAAATACTTTCAGTTTTGGATTCGTTTAGTTGGAGTTTGTTCTCATTCATCCAAATCTTAATATCAACCATGCATTTTTGAAAACGTCGAATTGTGTCAGGAATATCAGAAAAAGACAAAGATTTATATATCTGAGAGTCATATGCACAGAAGTGGTACAGAAAGTTATGGGAAGCAATAATATTGGATAATGGCTTCATGTATAGGCTGAAGAGAATGGGTCCAAGTACCGAGCCCTGTGGCACGCCTTAGAGCAGTTCTTTCTCCTCTGAGGTGTAGTCGCTTATTTTAAAACATCGTTTACGTCCTTTTAGATAAAACTCAAGGCACTCGAATACAGTTCCCGATAGACCAAAACGTGTTTTCATCCTGTGGAGTAGAATTTCGAGGTCAATGGTATCGAAGGCTGAACTAAGGTCGAGCATGTTAAGAAAAAATATGTGGCCTACGTCGATATAGCTTAAGACGTCGTTAAAAACTCGGATGAGGGCAGTTTCCGTAGAGTGAAATGATTTATTGGCAGATTGAAACTTGTAGGCCATGTTGTTTCTACTGAGGTGTTTGAGTTGCTCAAGAACATTTTTTCCAGTATTTTAGACAAAAGCGATAAATTTGAAACTGGCCTTTAGTTCTTCAAGTCATCCTGATCGATATTCTGATTTTTGAGTAGGGGTGGGACAATTGCTTTTAAAAAATGTGATGGGGCCGTTCCAGAAGACAGAGAGTGATTTAAGATTGAGGTTTTTGATGGCAAGATCTCGCTGAGGCATTTTTTGAGGAGGGCTGTGGGAAATGTGTCGAGCTCGCATGTTTTTGAAGAAGATTCTGACATAATTTTAGTGACTTCTTTATTAGAAATTGACTTAAATTTAGTGAGCAAGGGGGCACAATTCTGATCATTTTCAGTGTCGTCTCGAGAAAGCGTTATCTTGTACTGGGAAATTACTTCTGATTGATTTTTATTTAATTTTCAAAAAAATCAAGAAATGTTTGTGGGAGTTACTTTGTTTCCAAATATGTGGGGATGATGTCTGATTTTTGTTTTCCAAGCAATTCATTTGTGGTGTGGGCAAGTTGCTTACAATTAGTGACTTTTTCAAATTTTTCATTATAAAAAGATCTTTTCGTGTTGTTACAGACATGTCGTAGCTGAATTATTATTGATTTATACTCCATTTTGTGTTGCAGCTGGCCTGCTTTCTTACAAAGTCTTTCCGTTTTCCTTTTATATATCTGTGCCTGTTTAACCTTGCTGTCAAACCAGGCGGCGTTCGTGCGTTTGGCTAGCTTTCTGTAACAGGTGCTTGTGAGTTCATTATTTTTCTGCATTCTTCATCAAATTGATCGAAACTGATATCTTTTACTGGTTGGTTATTATTTGTAATATCAGAGCAAATAGCTGTCATATCGATGTTTTCCAAGCTTCTTGTATGTATGATGTGTTTGGTGAAAGTGGTTTTCGAATATCAAGTTTACATAGAATCCAAAAGTGGAATATATTTTGTACGACTGTGTTTAAGATCCAGTTGTTACTTCTTGGTACTATAATACAATCGAGAAGTGTTGTCCCATACGTGGGTGAGTACATTGATAAGTGAAAGGCCATTTTCTGCGAGAATATCCTTTTTGTCTCTTTGTTGTTCATTTGAGTTAAAATGAATGTCCAAATCGCCCAATTGTTTGTTATTTTGTTCTTTTTGAAATTTAGTTCAGCGATGAGATCTTGTAAAAAGTCAGTTGGTAAAAATTTCGGAGGATGATAGATGCAGATTAATATGTAAGAGGTGTTATTCCATTTCATTGTCATTTGCACGGATTCGAAACTAATGTAAAGCTTTTCTTTTATGTTGACGATGCATTTTTCGAATCTCTCGTGATGTATAAAAGCTATGCCACCGCCTTTTCTGTCTGTTCGTGGAAATGACCTCGCAATATGTTGTGTCAGTGGATTTATGCTTTAAATAATTGAGCTTTATATAGCGCGATATCCAATAAATGTGCTCAAAGCGCTTTAGACGGATGACTAGATAGGATGTATATTGACTAGACTTGTTATTCCTATGTCTAGAATCTAGTACAGTAGTAATATCAATGAAGTGAGCTTAGTTTTTTTATAAGTTTATCTAAAGAGTTCTTCCCGCAAGGCCTACAGAGTCCTCCAGCGAGTTTCTCTCAGCCAATTAGTATGTGCTTTTATGTATAAAATTAACTCTTAATATGACCCAGCTCTCAATTAATTACTAATAATAGATCTAGATCTAATATTGAACTGCGTTTGTTATTTTTTACAGGTCCAGGCGTTGGGTCATCAACTGTAGGCGTGCTGATTTGGATGACAAGTCAGCTGATGCACTGCACAGAGGAAATGTTTTATGTGAAGAACATTTTGATGCTTCCTGTTTCAGTGCAAGTGCAGTGCACAGAAAACGTCTCCTGAAGAGTGTGGTGCCAACACTGTTTGCAGTCCCGAATCCAACTCCCCAAGCAAGTCCTAGACCTCCCCCCAAACCAAGGCATGTAGCTACATATAATAGTGGAGCTTCTACAAACTCACAGTCCTTCAATGACGAAAAAACAGTGCCTTCTCCTCCTCCTGTCAATAAGAATGTGACAACGCTGCAGCGTCAACTGAGGGCGGAACGCTCAAGGACTTGGCGTCTGCGGCAACTGATGTACAAGAAGCAACAGAAGGAGGAAGATCCGAGCAATAACAATGAGGAAAACATGGACACCATTCGAACAACACTGTCGAAATACATGTCATCGGAGGCCCTCGAATTCGTCCTCACACAGGTGTGTGTTTCAAAGGCCCAATGGAAAGGAAGGCGATTGACAGAGAGATGGATTGGTTGATAGATAGACAGATAGATAGATACATAGATACATGGATACACAGATAAATAGATATATAGATAGATAGATAGATAGATAGATAGATAGATAGATAGATAGATAGATAGATAGATAGATAGATGAACGGATGGATGGATAAATGGGTGGATTGGTGGATGGATGGATGGATAAATAGATACATCTTCATCACGTTCTCTAATTTCCTTTTCTTCTTTTAATCTGCCACATTTTCTTGAATGCTATTTTCAATGTCTTGCACTTCATAGGCCTACTTTGCCTATACTGTATTTTGGTGACGTCATTTTGAGTCTGCCCCCCTCTTCCCATGTCAACACGTGTCAACATTTGGTGGAACACCCCCCCCCCCCCCCCCCCTCGCTTAGCTGATGAAGTAGTTTGTACTTGCTCCCTTAAATATATTATGTTTTGTTCTCACAGGTACGGGTTTCCAATGTGTGCGCAAAAGGGCGGCGATGGACAAATAGGGATAAAAGCTTGGCTTTATCCTTATATCACTCTTTCCGCAAGGCCTACAGAGTCCTTCAGCGGCTGTTCAAACTGCCATCACCAAAGACTCTAGGCAAAGCCATCAAGAATGTAAACATTAGGACTGGACCATGTGCGAACATTTTGCACCTTTTAGAACTTAAAGTCCAAACAATGAAAGGGGTTGAGAAAGTCTGCGCCGTCGTGTCCTGAGATTTAATCCCAGGCTTTTAAAGCCTTCCTCCAATACGCCCCCTAAAACGAAGAAATGCAAGGCTTTGGGGAGTTCGGCTACATGGGGCGATCACAAAAGCATGCAACCCACGCCCATATGTTTATGATTAGGGGTCTCAGTACAAAATGGAAACAGCCGATTTCATATGTCCTTTCAAATGGACCAGTGAGGGTAAATTTGCTGCTTCCATTATTACAGGAGACAATTCGAAGCATAGTTGCCATTGGTCTTGTGCCAAAATTGTAATATGTGATCAAGGAAGCAATAATAGGGCAATGTGTACGCGTTTGCATATTACAACACAGCGACCAATTGTAGGGAGAGAGAGAGAGAGAGAGAGAGAGAGAGAGAGAGAGAGAGAGAGAGAGAGAGAGAGAGAGAGAGAGGTGAAAAAAAGGAATGATGTGTGAAAGAAATTGTGACCGTTTTAAAATGTATTGAAGGAGGAGTAAGTTTGAGTGAGCAACTTAGTAACTGTGGAGACATTTGAAATCAGTCTTAATTTCAATTGCATTAATACATTATGTTCCCTGTTGTATTAAATTGTAAAGATGTCTTCGTGCATTTTGAAATAAATTTGTTATGACATCGAGCAATATAAACCACTAATGATTTTCCATTTTATGGACAATAAGAATTTATTATTATTACTATTTATTACTACTTTAATTATGATCCCGTATGTACGTCCTCTGGTCACAGTGATGTAACCAAACGCTTCTCTCCGAACTCTGAACGATTTTCTTATTTATCACTTCCATCGACTATCAACAATGGAAAGTTGTCATGTGAACTATATATGCAATATATCGCCGCTGTACAAAAGTACAAACGCCTTGCGATAAAACATATAAATTATAAGTCTTTGAAATCAGGAAAAGACTTTATGGACACCCTGTACATTCCTTAACTGTATTAATCAAATGGAATCGTTAGTAAGTGTGCATAAAATCCATCGCATATATTGCATAACCTCTTTGGAAAATAATTACACTATATAGTATATACCTTGAATGAAAAGCAACAATCTAAATCCACATGAATGTAAATTTTTACATCGTTTAATTTCAATGAAACATAACAGTTTAATTTAGCGTATATTTTTGGATTATAAATTCAATCTTACCCCTTTTCTTTGGTAAACCATAAACATTCAAGTGTAAGAAAGTAAACGTGTCCTTTGGAATACATCATTTTGCAGATTATGTTACCTAATTATTTAGTCAATAGACAGTGACTGCTCTTGTATTCCCACTTTCACGTGAGTTTGTCTTCATTTTACAATCCTGACAAAAGTATTGTTTTTACTGTGTCAGTCTACTCATTGCAAAGATAGAAGGAAAGTGGTTGATGGTTGTCTACATCATAAAATGTCACAAAAAGTACATCACCAACTAAAGAAAACCAAAGAAAGGATAATGTCATCTCCGTGACACATTCTAGAGAAAGTTGAATCACGAAAAATCTGGGTGTAAAATTCAGACACAATTAATTTCAAATGGATCCGAAATAAACATATCACCAATATATTGCCAATGCCAACAAAAATCTGTGCATTTATCTACCACACCATACCAACAATGTCAAGAAGGACATCGGCATACAGGAAAGGAGACACAGGACTGAAACAGCTGAGAAATTCTACACAATCAAACCATAGCTGACGTCTAGCCAAGAGCACAAAAACATGGACACAACAATATATTCTATATTATATTACCCGCTAGGCCAATCGCCAATCTCCACCCATCTTTCCATCCTATTGAACTTACTAACGCCTGCCGCAACAGAAGCCCCGTGCCCTTCAGTCTTAATTCGTATACTGTCTTTCTTTTTTGTTTGTTTGTTTTACTGAATATAAACAATCTGGAGTTTACTTTTTGCTTTTGCTGTTTTATTAAGACCAAAGATCTTCTATCATAATATGGGATTAGAAAATCGACAAAGAATGAAAAGCTGGGTTGGTCAGTTCTTGAATGTGGTCTGGGGATCGAGGATTTAGTGCATTGAAACACATTAATTGGGCAATTTCTCGGTCGAGCAAAAAGTCAACGTGATTATATCAGCATAGATTTAATACTTGCTATATCAAGACGCGTTGCTGTCAATACAGTTGTTCTAGCGGAAAACGATAATGCTTCCCAACACTTAGTGATAATTATTAAGGAGGGGAGTGAGAAATACGGACAACGCCCCCTTCCAGGAAAGAGATTCCACAAAATAAATCAGAAATGAGTGGAACAATTAAACAATTTTCCATACCTTTGACAACTTGTCACAAACGACGCAAGGGGGGGGGGGGGGGGGGGGGGAGGGGAGCGTGGACTGGGTCATCCAGCCCTAGGGGGATGTAACCCAACTAAGTTTGAGAGCCACTGCTATATTATTAACTCCAGTTCAATTTTCTGACATTCATTCATTCTTGTTGTATATTTTATACAACCCGGAAGATGGGTTAGAATTACATTTCTGTCATAGAACTTTTATTTGAATTGAAGTTGATTTTAAAATATTTTCATATTGACGTTTACATTAATTTGTAGGCGCTTCATTCCAATCTAATCAGTCTTAACAACGTGATGAACTACAAAAACGCGAATCAAGAATGTAAATATGTATAAGTAGAAATATGTTTTTAATACGCTACTTACAATTCATGGACGATGGTCGGAAGCCTGAACTTTTCGCTGACATTTTGGAATTTGACACCTTCGCAGGACAGCTTGAGAAGTAGTGATGGATCCCTGTCACTGTATATATATGAGCATCCCAATCGATTGAGTACAGGATCGTCTTCTTGCTGTCTCCGATGGCGTCGTTTGTGCGTGGTGCCGAAACCCCGAAAACGTCGGGAAAGAGAGAATGGATTTTTAGAATTATGGAATTTCTTCTTAAGAGGATTGAATGGTTTAGCCATATATCCTGACATCCCTTTAGAGAATGAGACTTTCCTACCTGTTGACAATTCCTCAGTGTCCGATCTTGAGACAACAGGCAATTCAATATGAATTGATTTTTTCAATTTCAAAGACCTCTTTGGGCGTAAGGGTGATATTTTTGAGTTCATATATATAATAGACCAATCATAATGGTTATCTCTTTTCAAATGTAATCTGAGACGATCATACAATGTCCTGTATTTCTGTGGTACTTGGATGCGGGGGTGAAGATTAATAACCTTTGGGGATGTTATAGTGTGTGGCTTTTCTGGTATCGATAAAGATGTCGCTTTTGACTGCCTTACTCTTGATGATGGCTTTTCTAAAGCCAAAAATGAGAATGATGATGTTGTCAAAGATAGTTGTCGTGGTGGTGGTAGCGATGATGATGTTGATGATGATGATGATGATGATGATGATGATGATGATGATGATGATGATGATGATGATGATGATGATGATAATGATGGCTGGTGTATTAATAGTTTTGGTTGCAACTTCATTGAGAGCAAAAAACCTTGAGATGATGAATTGAGTGAAAAAGGTTTCAATCCATTGAATATTAGATATCTCGAATGTTTTAATAAGTATGGAGGACTCTTTTTTGAAGGCACGAAATTAAACGGCGATGATAATGTTGATGATGATGATGATGATGATGATGACGACGACGACGACGACGACAACGGAGAATAAACTATTGGGAAAGGCTTTAACCAAAAAAGTGATTTACTAAATAAGTAAGGCTTTCTGTTCACGTTCTCTCCTCCATTTTTGTGAATAAAGTTGGGAATTTCTCCGTAATGTTGATAAATCCTGGTAAATGACGGAATCGAAAATGTAGAAGAACGCTGTATCAAAGACTTCAAATTGGAATATAGAGATGATGAAAATGATGTATTTTTTGTTAAATGGCTTTTTATTTCACGACTGTCTTCTCCAGTTTGATCTCCTCCCATTGGGGGCAAAGCAGCCAATCCTGTGATTAATGGTGGAATTAAAAGAAGTGATATTAAAGTTTGGGGTTTCGAGTTTGGTCGTAGGCCCATTATGGCTTGTCAGGAGTTCGTTGATATTGTCTCTAATGGAATATCTGAAAATATACAGAGTTTTATAGTTATTTTAGGGACATTATATTCGTTTACAAATAACTCAGAGCTTTTATATAGTATGCTATATAAAGGCTGTTATACAAGTTGACGGAAATAGCCTTAAATCAAGTTAAATCCTAGCAATATTTAGGACAGCAGGTAGTAAAAAATTGCTCTAGTAATTACGTGGTTTAAACAGGAATAGAAATAGGAAGAAAACTTTTTGAAGAAATATAAGAAATCCTTTCTTCGGACGACATGCAAATTTTAAAAAAGGATCAAAATACTGAAGTGTTCTGTATATTCTGTAGTCTGGTACAGCGCAGAAACATGGACGCTAAATTCCAAATCTAACCTGGAAGGGCGAATTTGAAATGTGGCGTTTTCGAGGCATGGATAGAATAAATTAGAATAAAAAAGACCAATGCGGTTGTCTGCATTATTCCGAATTACTGAAAACAATAAAGAGCAGGAATTTGAAATACTTTGGCCACACAAAACAGCATTTGTTTTTTTAAAAAACATTGCTAAAAGATAAGTAATGGACAAAGAGGCCAAGAGGTCATCTCCCAAGGTCATAAGTAGACAACATTAAGAGCTGCACAGGTGAAAAATGCAACAAACTGGAGCCCTTTATAGTCGACCGTTAATGAAATGACAGTAGAAGGAAATAAGTAAGTCATATAACAAGACCACAAAACCGCACAATCAGCTAAGATTGTAGAGCATTTGTCTCAAAAACAAAGGAATCGGTTTAGATTTGGAATTTAGGTTGAGGGAAGATTTGTTTCTCTATCGGGCATTATTCGGGTAGTGGCTGTTAGATCTAGTGGAAAGCACTTTTTAATAAACTTGTTTCTACTTAAAACAAAATTGTTTTCTTCTGCAGACATAATGTAATCAAATTATAATTTCCTACACTTCCAGTCGATTGTTATTTGGATCTTTCCGTACAATCAAGATTTGTCCCAATTAACATCCAAATCGAGTGGAATAATTGTGCAGAATGCCTTTCCCAAGGACACACATCATGGCTAGACTTTTCAATCCGTGTCATCCATTTAAGATTTCACAAGACTCCGATTAGTTACAAGATGAATTTCTTATCCATCTACTTCCTGGTAACCGACGTTACAAGTTTAAATAGACGGAAATCTCCACGTAATATTGTCATTAAGAGTTCTTTTTAGAAAGGAAACCGATGGTAAGTAATAGACGGGAGAGGGGGATATGTTGGTAGCATGACAAGTTAAAATAAGATTAATGTACGAGTATGAGTACGACAACCGACTTCTGATCTGTAGAGCCGCTTTCGAATCATCCAATCCTTGCGGCGAAAAGTTGAATCCTTGGAGAAGGTTCTTTATTCATATTCTTTCATCCATTAAAACTCATTGTCGAACAGCGATAGTCCTACCTTTTCTTGTTTGACTAAAAGTGAAAAAATAATTAGTTACAAGAAGTTTTAAACAAACACAGAAAGGAGGATATAGAGCTTTATTAGATAAGAGAGACGGTGTGTGTGTTTGTGTGTGTGTGTGTGTGTGTGTGTGTGAGAGAGAGAGAGAGAGAGAGAGAGAGAGAGAGCGAAATGAAGAAATTATGGCAGATAATACATAGGAAGGTATAAAAGTAATAGTGCGATAGATAGATAGCTAGACGGATAAATGGATTGATGGATATATATATATATATATATATATATAATATATATATATATACATATATATATATATATATATATATATATATATATATATAAGAGAGAGAGAGAGAGAGAGAGAGAGAGAGAGAGAGAAGAGAGAGAGAGAAGAGAAATAGAGAGGTAGATTGTTTGAGAGGGGCGGGGGGGGGGGGTCATGGTTTGATTCCAACTGCCTATATTTATATTCGAGTGTGAGGAAATAGTAAGGCATTGCATTAACACTGGAGGTCCCGGTGCCAGCATCATCTATGTTTACCTGAAAATTAATATATTTATTACTGCATTACAGAGCTATACTGCGGTTGATGTTTTGGTCATTTTTGCATGAGCACATAGGAAATTTCTTCTTCTGTAGAGTAAACATAACTAGAATAGTGACATTATGTATGATACAATCAAATAACTAAAGATATAAAAGAAAGAATTATCTTTTTTTTAAAATGATTTCTTTATTATCATTATAGAAATGATTTTGTTTACATGAGAGGCAATATTTTATGTGTATCCTCTACCTTTAGATGATCGAAGATATCCCCTTGTGATGAGAGGATTTTCGTAAATATTTTTTATTTATTTCAAACCTTATCATCATTCTCCTTATCCTCTTTCTCCTCCTCTCTCTCCTCCTCCTCCTCTTCTTCTTCTCCCCCCCCCCCTCTCTCTCTCTCTCTCTCTCTCTCTCTCCTCGATCCCCCTCCCTCTCGTACTCCTCCGCTTCCTATTGATGAATCACCTCCTCCCCCCTCCTCTGCCCCTTCTTCCCTTTCTAAAAATCCGAGTTAACCAGTTAATTGTCGTACTCTGGAAAGACACGTCCATCAAACTCGTCCTTCAAATATCTATCGATTTACATGACGCAAAGTCCCAGATTTGAGATTTTTGCCAAGAGAAAGGTCATTTAAATAGCTCGATAATCAAAGTACGAGTTTTCTAACCAAATTTTTAAAACGTGTTTTTCCCGTGTGTGGCAGTTAACTGGTTTAAAGCAAAACGTTTAAAATTTTGTCCAGGATAATTATCAAGAAGAAGACAATGTATTTCTCACAGTAGGTTAATAATACATCTATAGTGATTTTTAAACAGCTCACAAAATAACTTTTCCAAAATCAGTTAAAATCAGTAGACGATGCAATAAGTTTAAATCTTGTCATAATAAAAGAATTAATTCAGTTCGTGATAAAACAAATGAGAATCACTCGTGTCTATTTTTTCAAAACCTATCATTATTTTTTCCAGCGTGTTCGCAGTGACTCGGATCATTGATTTATTAAAATTACACAATCGTTCCTTAATCATTCATATATTAAAGGTAGAAAAAAACCCTCTAGAATGTGTACTGATCGTTATTTTACACAGTGACATAGTGATTAAATTAGACCCCACTCACAGTAGACTTCAACAGTCATGACGTCACTTCCCTTGTATTGACACATAGTAACTTAGTAACTGTTTCTAAACTATCGGATCAATGGTGGACGCCCTTATAAATATTTCTCCGACGAGCAAAAAAGTTTATCCAGAGGAGAAAAACACTATAAATATGATCATGTTTTGACTTTTATACATTCTGATCACATGACATATGAAAAGTGCTAGCCAGCATGAAGAATAAAAAGTACCGATTTTCTTTGTTTAGAACCACGCTGCTCGCCGTTGCTGGGCGATGTGACATCGGACTTCTTCTTCTTTCAGCTTATCCCGCAGTTTGCAGGGTTGTCATAATAAATGCCACATCTCCATGCATCTCGGTTCAGCGCATTATCTTCCTCCAAGCCAAGTTCTTTCATATCATCCTTTACCTTATCCCACCATCTAGCCTTTGGGCGTCCCTTTTTCCTCTTTCCCACTATTTGTAAATCCAATACTTTCCCTCCCACGTACGCCCTCTCTCGTCCCTTTACAAGTCCGAACCATTTCAATCCATCTTCTCTCATCTTTATTGATACATTCTTCACATCAGTCAACCTTCGAATTCGTTCATTTCTAACTTTATCTTTTCTTGTCCAGCCAAGTGACCATCTCAACATCCTCATGTTTGCCACCTCAACTTCTTTATCTTGTTTCTTTGTTGTAGATGCGGTCTCTAGTCCATATAACATTGCTGGTCTTACAACTGTTGTATATATTTTCCCCTTCAGCTTTGCAGATATTCGTTTGCCACACATAACTCCAGTTACCTTCCTCCAATTATTCCAGCCTGCCTGTATCCTCTTCTTAACCTCCACCTCATTGCCCCCATCTCCTTGAACAGTTGTTCCTAAGTATTTGAATTGGTTTGTCTCTGGCACATCTTCTTCTCCTATCTTTATTGGTGGTCTTCGATCTGCTTACCCTTAATCCCCTCCTTTCCAACACCCGTCTCCAACCCTCCAGTTCCTTTTCCGCCTCAGCTTTTGTATCAATTAAAAGTACTACATTTACCGCATACATCATGTTCCATGGTGCCTCTCGCCGAACGGGGTCTGTGAGGGCATCCGTTACTATTGCAATCAGCAGTGGGCTGAGAGCAGATCCCTGGTGTAATCCAACTCTTACATTAAATGGATCAGTTGGGCCAACAGCTGTCCTCACCACTGTTTTGTTTCCTTTGTACATATATTGGATGACTTTTATATATTTCTCTGTTACCCCCTTTGTTCTTAGGCAGAACCACATTTATTCTCTTGGTACACTATCATACACTGTCTCCAGGTCAATGAACACGCAATTTAGCTCTCTTTGCTTTTCTCTATACTTCTCTGTTGTCACTTTTAGGGAAATATAGCATCCGTTGTACTTTTACCAGCGACAAACCCAAACTGTTCTTTACTTATGTCTACATCTTTTCTAATCCTCTTTCAATGACTATTTCCCATATCTTCATTGAATGGCTCAATAACTTGATAACCCTATAGTTGCCACATCTCCTTTATTTTTGTATATGGAAATCAACGTAGTTTTTGTCCATCCTTCTGGCATTTTCTCTTTCTGTAAGATGCCGTTGAATAACCATACCAGGAAACTTAACCCTTCATCTCCAAATGATTTCCAGACTTCTGTTGGTATCTCGTCTGGTCCGACTGCTTTCCCCCTTTTCATCTTGCGCACTGTATCTCACACCTCGTTCTTGCTTATCTCATCTACTAGGTATCTTCTCTTTATGTTGTATTATTGCATCAGACTATTGAATCCAATTGTGACTAGGCTATGTTTGGAGCGCTCGAAAAGCGGACGATGTAGTGATTTTTACAAAAGTTCTAGTGTATGAAAATGGTATTACATTGAAGTCTTGTCAGTAGAAATAGAAGCGCTCTGATTGCAGTCAAGGGTTTTTTGTGGTCCGAAACCACATTACGCGCCTTTGGTTTTTCCCCGATCATACCTCGGGTTTGGGAATTCCCGTTCATTTTTCCTTTTAACAACGGATCCATCCCGCTAAAATTGATTTTAAATGATACATTTATCATTTCCCGTTTATAGAATTATACGTTTGATAAATGGTTTCCGCATTTGAAGCAAAACAACAGTATATTATCAAATAATTTTCTTTTATTCGTATAAAGAATGAGGTTGGTGAGATGCTACTATTATGATTTTGCTGTATCAGTGTAATGTTTAGCATAACGACAAAACTACATGTTTGTGATCGTTCAATAGTTATTTTCACTGAGCGATTTTAACCAGTTAACTGCTGTACTCTGGAAAAAAAAGGTATTTGAAAATTCAGCTAGAAAACTCGTCCTTCAAATATCGATAATTCAATAGATATTACCACAACTAAAGTTTGTTTATGTACGCAGTGATACAGACCTGCCAAGCATTCGACTTATTGTGTTATAGTGGAATACAAGAATACCATTTCGAAAGAGATTTGTGCTGAATTGTAGGATAAAAAGCATCCACATCGACGTGTACAAATACGCAGGTCTGACATCCGAACCCACTTATGGACCTAGTTTAACGTTGTTGCATAATGGACAATATTTTGAGTCATTTTTTTTTAGATTTCCATTACAACAATGAGCCCATAAGTATTTAGGTTAGCAGACCTGCAACTAAGTGCACGTCAATCCACATCAATTTAAAAGCCAACACCATCACAGACAATAATCTCTACCACAAGCACTTTTACAACATAATCATTACCACCAGAATCGCTACCACCATCATTTGCACAATATCATAAGTATCAGCAATACTATCAATATCACTACCATGGTCATTATTTCAATTATTGCCACCACCAGAAAAAATCATAACTATCATCTCAGACACCATCACTATAGAAAACAATCATTTTAAATACCAACACCATATGCGCACACTATAGCGTCACCATTGCCATCAACGTTATCACTTCAGCTTCTTTATTATTGACACCACCACCAGTAAATTATGGTCGTTATCGTCCCCACCCATTATTCTTACTATCACTATCGACATCACCAATGCAGCAGCTTTGTAACTACCACCACCACCACCAACACCACCATCATCATCATCATCACCATCATCATCATCATCATCATCACCATCATCATCATCATCACCATCACCATCATCACCATCGTCATCATCATCACCATCACCATCATCATCATCATCATCATCATCATCATCATCATCATCATCATCATCATCATCACCATCATCATCATCATCATCATCATCATCATTTCAATCACCAATATCACAACAACAACAAAATTAACAGCATAATCACTGCCACCACAACCACTAGCACTCCTACTAACTATTATCACCACAATATCGACTACCACCACCAGGGCCCAATTTTATAGACACTCCGTTAGTTATTTACTAGTCTAGTAAATGACTTGCTAGTCTTAAGCCTAAGCGGAGCAAGTGACTAAAAAAGTGGGATTTCATGAACGTCTTCTAGTCTCTGACTAGCTAGGCTCTTGCCCAGAAGTGGGCGTTGTTTTAACAGTGACTAATTCGGCTATTTTGTGTTGTAAAATCAAGCTCTCTAGTGCACAGTGGCAAGTAAGACACCAGCCTTCATATTTTCAACGCAAAGGATTTCCAAAAAGGAAAGTAGCAACACCTCCGGCATAGATGAAATTTCGTTCCGTTTCATATTTGAACTTACTTTTGCCATGATGAATCAAATCACGTGATAGTGACTGTCGACTGATCAGACTACAATGATGTCCATGGTCGACTGTCAATTCTATATTTAGGAAAATGAAAGTTTCAGTGAAACTCAAACAAATTGAACCAAAAACAAAACAAAACAAAACAAACAAACAAACAAACAAAACAGAAAATGTGTTCTGATGAATCCCATTATGTCAGTCAGTTACAATCCCAGCAGAACAACTTTTGTCTCCACTATACTTTCGAATCGTTTTTTTTTTTAATTCTTCTTCTTCTTATTATTATTATTATTTGGCTGTTCTTTGCAGCGAACCCTGCGAGTCGATTAGATTCGGGGTTTTTTCCCTAGTTTTTACTCACAAAAATGTGTAATTTCGACGATCTGCACCTATCTTAAATTTTAATAAGCTAGTTTCAATAACAACAGGACACCTTTTGCCTCTGTCACTCGTAACCGAAGTATTTTCCTTCCGAATCGAAGCGCTCTCAATCTAAAAATAGCTTGTCGACGATATGACGTATCCTAGTAACTAGTCTCAGACTAAGCTTGACGTCCGGCCTCAAAACTTGACCAAACTTGGTCTGAAGGTGCCGTGGTTTTAGTCTGGGACTTGCTTGGTCAGCTCACATAAAATTCGATTTTTTCAAGTCCTTGACTAAAGTCAAAGACTAAGCGCTGGTCCGAGTTCATGAAAAACGGGCCCAGAGCTCCATTACCACTAACATCAGCATAACAAGTAATAAGGTCATCACCATCACAGACTTTTTGAATTGCAAACTTCCGAATATTTTTTAAGTCGTGAAAGTTTGCAGGTCTTAAATTTACACGCGGCTTAGACTTACGGACGAATAATTTTTGCGAGTGACGGATACTGTGACCCATTTAGTATTGAAAAACTCGATGCTGCTACCTATATGTTGTTTTTTTTCAATTTTTTTCTCTCCCCTCCCCCACCGATAATAAAGTCCTTCTTAGTAAGAGTGAAGAAGAAGAGAAGAGAGTTGGGGGCTGGGTTGGTAAATGACACTTATCAACCATGATATCGGGAGTGGTACGTGTGACGCCATATTTATAACAGGAAGTTTGAGAGGACTTGAGAGGCTTTGTGGTCTAGTAGACCAGTTGGCCCTAAGTTCGAGCCCCACTCTGAGCTAAGCCCGCTCTAAGCTGCTCAAAGATGATTATTTGGAAGTGGTTCTTTACTCACATTCTTTCACCATACTAAGGTGTAAGACTGAATGCGTTATCTCTGTCGAATTAAAGTGCTATTACCTTATTTAGTTATCACTCATCCATTACTTGTTCACACATAAGTTCAGTGGAGTACTATGCTATAAGTAATTTACCCAAGGCCATAACTCCAGGTCTTATTTTTTTTGTTGTTGCCATTGTTACGTCATCAAGCAGACCGTCTTTGTGGTATCGGTCATCTTTCTTGTCCTAGCTTCTTTTTTTTTTCTTTTCTAAAATGTGGTTCGAATGGGAATCATTGTAGGGTGATTGCCTTTTTCGCCTTTTCATCAATGAGGACGAATGGTTATCAGGGGTATCAAGTAATAAGTTAGTGTTGGATCTTTAATATTGTTTTTGTTTTGTTTTGTTTTGTTTGTTGTTTTTGCAGCTTTATATATATATATATATATATATATATATATATATATATATAAATATATGTATGTATATAAAATATATATATATATATATATATATATATATATATATATATTATATACATATATTCTTTTTTTTTTTTTTTTTTTTCGTCAGGTGTTATCGCTCAGGCATGACATGGAGGAATATAGATAATTCATCAAACAAACGTCTGGAGAGATCACCCTTCTTGTCCAAAGTGAGCAAATGGAGATTGAATAATCTTGCCCAAGGGAAACAAACGAAGTTACTGGGGCATGAACCCGGGACCTTCCGGGTCACAGTACAATGCCTTTACCACTTGCCACTTCCCCGATCCTAATAGGTTACAGAAAAAGAAAAGGAAAGAAGGAATCTATACAGTGTGGATAAGGGAAGGGGGGGGGGGTGACAAGTAGTGCGGGGCGGTCCTTGGCAAGCTTAAGGACCACGGTCCTACGGTCCCTGGGAAATGAAAACCGCAAGGACCGGTCCTAGGTGGTCCTTTTCGACATTGAACATTCCTGAGAGACTGTTGGAAGTTCGAACCGTTTTGACCTTTGGGACCGTGGGATCGTTCATTCTTGAACCGTTAAAGACTTGGGACCGCGAAAAGCGTGGTCTACAGGAGTAAAACACACGGAGTAGTCACACTCATTTCAAATTGTAACCTAATTAGAGAAGAGGGATGATGCCTTCTTTATTTGCTCACAGTACTTCATTTTTACTTCGATAATTTAGCGTGAATAAAAATTGAAATTTATCCCCATTAACGGAGATAATGGAATCATCCAAGGCGTTGATCGAGTTGTTCGTGGCGTTTATACACACACGCAACTCCTACCCCCCCCCCCCCCCCCCCCCACACACACACACACACATGAGAGGGCAGCGAGCATTGAAGAGTAAGAGAGAGACGTGAAGTTATAATAAGAGGGGGTGGATGCGGTAATAAGTAATAAGTGGGGTCGATGGTGACTTTTCGCCAGATCTAACAAACCCAGCTACCCATTCACTGCTGAGTGGACAGGGATTCAGAAAAAAACTCGACTGCACCCGGGATCGATCTCTGGCCCTTTGCGTATAAAGAGAGTGCTCTATCAACTGAGCTATCGGGGTCCCCAAATATTCTATTGGACCTTTTAAAAATACAGACGTTATAACTGTTTTTTTTTGGAAGGAAGAAACTAATGAAACTCATATTATATGATTAGTTAAAACACCAAACGAAATTTTAATATTATTGTATTATTTTAAATGATAACAATGCGATAGAAAGGGATGGCGACAAGAGATGGACAAAAGAAAACAAAAAATCAGACTTGCTACTTGCTAGGTTTGAGACACACACACACACACCACACACACACACACACACACACACACACACATCTTTAGTAGTCACATACATTTCAAACAATAACCCATTAGAGAAGAGGGGTCATGCCTTCATCATAGATCATTGTCATTGCGATCATTATGGTGTAGTAAATTTTGAAATTTACCCCGTATAATGGAATCGTCCAAGGCGTGCGCCTCCTGTTCCCCCCATCTCACACACGAAAGGGCGATTTGCGGAGTGGAGGGAGGTGGTCGTCTGTGTCGTTTAGTGTATGGCAAAGGGGGGTGGGTGCGATTAATTAAGTGGGATGGGTGGTGATTGGTGGAAGATAGGCAAAGAACCGAGGCAACGAATCGCTGGGGAAGTTGTATGGCGCGAGACCGTTGAAAGGTGATAAGAAGTGAGGACCGCCGCCGGTCTTCCTGTTTGGGACTGGTCTCCGGTTCACAGCTAAAAGACCGTGGGACCGGTCCCAAGGACCGGTCCTCAGCGCGGCACTAGTGACAAGACTTGATAATGAGCGAGCGTGAACTTAAAACGTAGAGATCATTAATCATTGTCATCGGGGAAGAAGATTGAACGCAAGAGGATGGTGGTTGTGGTTTCTGTAGGTGGAGAAAGAGAGAGAGCGAGAGAGAGAGAGAGGGAGGGAGGGAGGGAGGGAGAGAGAGAGAGAGAGAGTCTGTGTGTGTGTGTGTGTGTGTGTGTGTGTGTGTGTGTGTGAGTGTGTTTGTCTATTTTCAGAAATTAATTTTATCTTATTTAATTTTCATGAAAATTGTTATTTTATGAAGAGGCTAAATATAGATAAAGACCACACGGGAAAAAGGGCACATGTCACATATAACTCATTTTGAGATAATCCAATTTTAAGATTTGAAAGTCTACAACTATTTAATGATTTGTTTGGTACACTTAATATTCATTCAGCGTATAAATCAATCATTTGTCAATAAGTGTGTGGAAAATTTATACATGAAATATTTTATTTTTTATGGACCTGAAGGAAAAATATGAATTGAGTCAGCATTGGACATGTGCCCTTTTTCCTTGTGAATCAAGGGATTTCCATGTATGTAAAGAAATGTCTCTTACTAGGAGTCCTGGTTGATCAGAAATGACCATTGCTATTATATCAATCAAATAAGCCACTTGTGCATGGTGTTGAGACCCATATAAACTTATTACCGCTTACAGTTACCGCAGTATGGGGATCAGCCCATTGTCAAGCTTTCAAACATTCATCTATCCGCTCCTGATGTCAGGATTTGCGTGTACAGCAGTGGCCCACCATACAAGTGCAAAGGACCAAGGCTCGAGTCTAGGTTCAAATTTTCTGTTTACTCCCATCCCCCACTCAGCAATAATTATTGGGTGGCTAGATATCCTGAGATCTGGCGGAAAGTAGCTACCAAACAAAATCCTAGCTAGTCGGTATCCTGTCACAGAAACGGCATTTCCTCCACTCTCACAGGCCGAATGGCTTCAAAGAACCTACTGCCTTGCAATGTGGGTATCCCCATATATCAGCTAGTAGTAACTAGTAGAGCATTGGACTGCCTCGTCAAAGAACCCAGGTTCGAAAGAATAATTTTCTGTCCATATTTCACCCCCCCCCCCCTTTTCCCAGGAATTCATTGAGTGGCTATATCTTCAGAGATCTAGTGGAAAGTATTACGTGATAGACCAGTGTCATACCCGACGAAGGGTAATCGGTACTAGGACAGATACTGAATGGACACCGACTCCAATGGCCAGAACCCGCCTAAGTCGACATTGTCAGGACCATTGAAATCATGTAGAGAAAAAAGAAAGTCAACATTGTAATATTGCAAAGAGACAAAGTGGGAATTCCAATCAAGTCGACTTAGCCGAAAGTCAAGTTAAAAGATTGGGGTTCTGTTGTAGGTAATCGATTTACACACTGACTTCAGTGAAATATCCATTTCATTGTCACAGTGCATTGTCGGATAAAGAAGAGGGTGAAGGGAAGAGTTTTGGCGTATCAGTATTAGGCATTGCCAAAAAATTATTTCATATAGCTATGCCGCTCCACACCCCATCAATACACTCATTCTATACTGAACCCTTTGACAGCAAGATTGGATTTCACATTGAACATAAACAGTGTTCACCTAAGTCTGTGATGAACTTTAACCACATCACAGATACAGGTGAAAAATGTAAAAATCAACAAAATGGATAAAAGTAGGTCAGGCTTTGTTCAGTGGAAATCTAACCCTGCTGCAAAAGGATTAATAGAATAGTTCTCATCTTTTGGTACAAAAAGAAAAGCAAGATTGAAAATAAAATTTCAACAACTTTTATACAACAGAAAATTAAATAAAATAATTTCACTCTTCTTCCGACTCAGACTCAGACAGGGGCTCAAGAAGACCATTCGGTGCTCTGCCATCATGCGGTAAGGAATCATAAAAATCATGATTCCTTGGGTCACAAAACCTCTTTAACACTTGGAGGTCTCTAAATTTTGCCTCCGAAATCGGCAAGGGGCTTGTGTGCTGAGGCTCCATGTCTGTTGCCAACCGTGCAGCAACTCTTGTTGGGAGACATTTAAGTCGGGGCACAACGACAGCTGATTCCATGAGGCCATTCCAATTGTTCCGATATAGCATCAACATGGGACTATCTCTTGAAAAGACAACCTCGCGGATTGGTCTTGTGGCGACCGGGCATGTTGCTTTAAACAGCGGCTTCAAATAATCACCCACACGAAATAACTGATTTTGTTGGACTTCAATTACATTATGTGGACTGGGGTGTTGTCTCGCATTCATGAATTGTTCCATCCATTGACGTGG
>NC_088365.1:42053479-42060979 GCF_034508935.2 Berghia stephanieae | reverse complement strand
CGGCAGCTTAGACAAGCACATACAACACTGGCACCCAAGGTTTTTTTTTCCAGATGTACTCTATTCTATTCTATTTTGAGTTCACATCGCTTGAATTATTTGCAAGACGATATGTTAGACCGTCTATACATAATTCTGGGCATTGATACACAAAACTTAGATTATTCTGAATCGTCTTTTTGTCGTCGCTATTTTAAAACCATAATATTTAATGGATATGATTATAATCAAATTGTTGGCAGTTTGGCACTTGAGATTTTCATGAAATTAGACGTGTAATACCATGTTTATTTGAAGATATTAAGGATTGAAAGCATCGGTGATGTCAATGCTTTGTAAAGTTTATTAAGATACAAATTTAATAAAATCATGAAACATGACAATTTTTTAATACGATTTCATCGGATATTCTCAAGTTAATCCAGTTATTAAATCAAATCAAAATCAACGCGAACTGCTCTTTTTTCTTTTGCACCCTTTCATTCCTCCTCCTTCTTCTGCTTCTCCTGCTGCTGCTCATCCTCCACTTTCCTCTCCATCCTTTCCTTTATATTCCTCTGTCCTCTCATTCTTCTTCTTCTTCTTTTCTTCTTCTTCTTCTTCTTCTTCTTCTTCTTCTTCTTCTTCTTCTTCTTCTTCTTCTTCTTCTTCTTCTTCTTCTTCTTCTTCTTCTTCTTCTTCTTCTTCTTCTTCTAATTTTTTTACATTTTTAAACAGAATTTAAAAACTCAAAGCCCAGAATAAAATTATATCTTGGGGGATTTCCAAAGAGCACAGCTTAAAGAATAATGCTAAAATTAAAATAGAAAGTTTGTTGTAGCAAAAATAAAAATAAAAACTCAAAATTGATGGTTCACCCGTTACTAAGCATTATCCAATCAGAATATTTCCTGCCATTTCCCACCCTGTTTCGTCCCCTTGACTGTTTATTTTCTGTATGAAAAGGCCTGAGATACCCTTAGTACATGTTTAAACACACACATTGGTCAGTCTCAGTTAGTGACTATTTCTCACAATATTTTGATACACTGATAAAGGAATTGCATCGCAAAACCTGACGACATGATGCCTTGTTTTCAATCATCTGTGTTAAAATTGTGAGAGGTATTCAGGATATGTGGACCGCTTACCGCTTACTCCAGGTGATAGGCAAGCACTAAAAGTGGCTATGGGTCTTCGGTTCACGGTCAACGTTTGATTTCGAGAGCTCCACGTGGCCTTATCTTATAATATAGAAAATTAGAAATTCTAAGCCCAAAAGGTGAAAGTAGGTTATATAGAAGATGAAGACACTACAAAACAAATATTACCAATCGCAAGTACATGGGAATTGAGTATCTTAGGCGGCAGGCACAACAAAGGATATCAGATAATTGATTTCTTTTTTTTATATTGTTTTATTTTTTATTTTTTTTCTTTGCCGAATTTTTGGTTGCCAGATCGTTTTATCTATGCCTTGGTTGTTTTTAAAAAATAAAAATCCTACCGTAGCAGTTGTTGGTAACAACCCAACATGTCAGAATGTAACATCGTGTTTCTTGTATTTTTACCCCGGCTTCACTACAACACAAATTATTTTGATGAGCTAAATTGAAAATCGAAGGAGAGGTTTACAAACTAAGAGGATGGGTTATAGCGAAGGAGGAGGAGGTGGATGTGGAGGAGGAGGGGGGGGGGGACAAGAAAAAAGAGAAATGGAAAATATGACTGAAAGATGTAAAAAAAAATAAAATAAAGGGGAGCAGTAAGATTCGGTTTCGGTTGTCAGAAGAATGGAAAACGTCGTCAAATAAATACAACAAGAATGTCGATGCAATTAAATGTTATATTGTTTTACTTTTTTTTCTGAGGGAGATAACTAGTCCCAGATTAGATCAAAGTGGGATTTTCCGAGTTTTATGTCAGCATTTTTAGTGCACATTTCCCAAGTTGTATTTCATCAATTAACTTTTACAACAAATTTCCAGAGTTTTATTTCATTAATGCACCTTTACATCAAATTTCCCCGAGTTGTATTTCACCAATGAAGTTTTACAGCAACTTCCCCCACAGAAAAAAATGACTCCACTAGAACAAAGAAAGTATTGGACTGGAACCGCACATAGTCTCAGGTTCATTCCCCTCTGGTTCAGGTTTTCAGCTTCCATAATCCCGGCTTCTCGTCCCATTCCTATAGTCATAGTTCATTTCCTTCTAAAAGGCTCCATCCACGTTCAGTTTTCAACCAGTGACAATCTGGGGACAGGCATGGCTGAAGCAAATCGTAGTGAAAACGCAATGTGTATGGCCAACGCCCTTACAACGCCCACTTCTAGGCAAGAGACTAGCTAGTCCGAGACTAGAAAGTGTTAATGAAAACCGATTTTTTAGTCACTTGCTTCCCTTCGGATTAAGACTAGATAGTCATTTACTAGAATAGTAAATAACTAAATCTAGTCCTCGTTCATTAAAACGGGCCCAGAACTACGCCAGTATCAAATCTCTCATTCGTCCTTAGTGCTTCATTCGTTTAGTCGATAAACGGGAAACCCAAAACTTCAACATTATCTGTCTACGTTCAATAAATTAAAGTTAACATGTCATTTCTTACCGTTATTTTTTTTCCTTCGAGCTTCAAGCAGTGTAACAAAGTGACCGATGCCCCGATGTTACTTAAGCGCCGGAGTGAGTTCGCAATGCGTCCACTATGTACTCACGCCTTTCCCTATTATTGTCAATGAACACAATCAGAGACGTAACTCACCGACAAGCAAACAAGGGATGTACAGTTTTATCCAAAAAAAGCTATATATATATGTCTTGAGTAAAGAGAAATAATGAAAGAGAAGGAAAACAAGTAGGTCTTATTTATATATTATAGTAGCAATGGTGAATTACAGCGTAAAGGATTGGAATATGAAGATAGAGCAGAAGAAATAATGAAGAGAATAATTGAAGAAGAACAGAAATCACAAAATAAAATATAGACCTTATCTCATACTGTATCTCTAAGGGCGCCCTTACCTTAATTTAGCATCTAAACTAACACATAATATGACGACAGCAACCAAGGCAGGACAGCAAAGATGATAAGTATAGTTTCAGATGGATGAATGTCTATCAAATGTTTATCAGAGCCAAATGTGTAAAATTGTTGTTTTTTTTTTCACAAATAAGCACAGTTCCTTGTATTGTTAATGTTTCTTTGATTTCTTCAAACTTTTAATGTTTCTTTCATTTAAAAAAAATAGTTAATGTTTGATTTCAAACCAACGTCAAGACAACCTCACGGCAACCTCAAGTTAACCGGCTTCACTAAATAAGGAAGAATATAAAAGGATTAATTAATCAAAACCAAATATTATATCAATTTATTAATAAAAATAATAAATCAACACAACTGAATACCAGTGAACACACTTAGTTACTGTCATTACATTCATAAACTCATTATACTAAAATCAAAATTCCTCATCAATTATCAGTCATCCCCATTAGGGAACCATTACTAAAATAACACAAAGTATCACTCAGACTTCACGACAAATATTAATTTTTAATTATTACCAAAGCCAGTAAAACAATATAATTAATTTTAAAAGCCTCAAAGGCGTCACAATAACTACTTCGACGAAAAATACTAGGTTCCAACCCATCCCACACCAAACTCATTAACGGAAATCTTGCAGTACTTAGAAATTTCACCAAAATAAACCTATCAAATTACCAAAAATCGAGCCACCATGACGCATGTACATCCTTTCCCAAGGTCAAACCCAAAACTCAATTACAACAACAATGACGGAAAACATGGGGACATAAAAGTTCACCACAATGACTGTTATTTGGGTATCAACCCCTACACCACAGTTATTTATAACGACTCATCTGGATATCCACCCCTAAACCACAGTTATTTACAATGACTTATCTGTACTTATCTGTGTGACGATCAATAAAGATGGTGTTGAGATAGTTGAATATTTTAGATATTTAGGAATAACCATTGATAATTCCCTCAATTTCTCTCAACATATTAATATAATATAAGGGAAGAAAACTATATTAAGTGTTTATGACTCATTGATTAAAAGTGTAATTGCGTTTGGCTGCACCATATGGTTTGGCGGATGCCGACTTAAAGACAAATCAAAAATTTCAAAACAATCAAAGAGGCATCAAAAATAATAAACCACCCTCTTGATGGGGTAGAAAGAATTCATGGAAAAGCAATAGAAAGGAAAGCATTCTCAATTACCAACAATAAAAAACATATTTTATACCATGAATTTAGTCTTTTACCACCTGGGAGAAGGTTTTGTCAGATTAAATGTAGAACTAACAAGTATAAATCAACGTTCGTTCCATCAGAAATAAAAATGTTGAATATTTCATATGGTACAGCAAAACCAAGGAGTGATGCATTGATTGATTGACTGCTTAATTTATTAAACGTTAGATTAATTTACCAATTGATAATGATGATAATATTTGGTGGTGTCGAATTGCCACAAATGTAATGAATTGAAAATGAAATGAATATGTTTATGTGTATATCGTACGCGTGAAAGAAAGAGAGGAAGAGAGAGAGAGAGAGAGAGAGAGAGAGAGAGAGAGAGAGAGAGAGTGAGAGAGTGAGAGAGAGAAAGAGAGAGAGAATAAGTAGAAGTGAAATATCTGTTCACTGTTATAGTTATCATATAACGTTATAATACGTGTAATGACATATTTATGGACAATAATGATCTATTATTATTATTATTATTATTATTATTATTATTATTATTATTATTATTATTATTATTATTATTATTATTATTATTATTATTATTATTATTATTATTATTATCAACCCCTGACAAGCAGGAATATTTTCATCAAGCTAAAGCTTATGGAGTCCGAGATTAGAAAATGCTTAGCCTAAAAAAAAACAACGATATTTTGGTCACTTGCTAACGATCAGGCTTAAGACTAGAAAAACTTTTACTGGGCTGGTAAAGGACTAAAACTTAGTAACTTTACATAAAAACGGGTTATGGTTTTTATGAACGCGGACTAGCGTTTTATCTCACACTTTAGTCAGGACTTGAGAAAATCGCTTTTTATTTGAGCTGACCAAGAAAAGTCCCGGACTAAAATCACGGCACCTTCAGACTAAGTTTTGCCAAATTACTGGAATACATCATAGCTTCAATAAGATAGCAGCTCTTATGAGATTGAGAGAGCAGAAGGAAAATACGTTGGTTACGAATGGCAGAGGCAAAAAAATGCCAGGTTGCTATTGAGACTGGCTTTAATAACTGTAAGAAACGCACAGATCGTAGAAAGTACAACACGTTTGTGAGTAAAAACCCTAAAGGAAACCGAAACTAATCGGATTCGCATTGCGAGTGAACGGAGACTCGAGTCAAAGTGTTCGCTTGGAAGAACAAAAAAAAAACCCAAAAAAAACGATTAGAAATCATAATGTTGAGAAAAGTTATTCTGCTGGCATTGTAACTGACTGAAATAATGTGAACATTTTGTGATTCATGAGAACACACTTTCTGTCTTGTTTATTTGTTTTGTTTTTGTTTTGTTTTTTGGTTCGAGTTTGATTGGCCGAAAATAGGCATAGTACACATGGACATGATATATCATGCGCGCGGCAATGGCAAAATTAAGTTCAAATATGAAACGAAATCTATTACGGATGTGTTGCCATGCTAACTTCCTTAAAAATCTTTTGCTTTGGAAGACTGGAATCTTACCTGACATTGTCTACTAGAGAGCTTGATGTTACTAGCACAAAACAACGGTATTGGTCAACATCATTGCCACACCAAGCTCTAGGCAAACGCCTACATAGAGACTAGAAAACGCATAAGAACCGAATTTTTAGTCACGTACTTCCCTTATGCTTAAGACTTGAGTGGTAAAGGACTAGAGGGATGATCTTTACATGAAAATGGGCCCCAGGGGAACCGAAGTCTAATCTGGACCATGTTATGTGGTTTATCCCCTGCCGTTTGGTGTTTTCCAAGCTTCATCTCCCTGTTATCCTTCAAACCCATCTCACTGTCAAGAAGTAGAAGAAGAAGAAGAAGAAGAAGAAGAAGAAGAAGAAGAAGAAGAAGAAGAAGAAGAATGGTAGAGAAAGGAGTGAAAGTAGATGATAATTAGAGTGGTGATGGCAACGACGACGACGACCAATGCGACGACGACGACGATAAGAAGAAGAGGAAGAAGAGAATGGTAGAGCAGGGAATGAAAGCAGATGATGATAATTATAGACGACGACGACCAGGACGACGACGACGACGACGACGACGATGATGATGATGATGATGATGATGATGATGATGATGATGATGATGATGATGATGATGATGATGATAATGATGATGATGATAATAAGGATGATGATGATGTCTTTATTTTTTATAATTGAATTGTTTCTATCTGGTCCCCATTTCCATGTCTGAAGATCCATTTGACTGATAACGTTTATTTCGTCATCCTGGGAGACAGCGTGGGCTTTATTTGTAAGCTGAAAGGAGGACAGGGTCGCGTGATTGGGGGATGGGGGGCGAATGGGGTGGAAAAGGGAGGAGATATTGAACGATGACATTCTAATCATAAGCCACGACAGTCACCCAATGATCAGGTCAAACTAACCTCGATGATGGCATTCACCAAAGTATTTATCACATCTGTCGGCCTCCGTCTTCATAAAAATAATATAATGCTTAACGGCGACAAAAATAATTATTAGTTTCATCATCGTCATCATCATCATCATCATCATTGTCATCATGAGTATTGCGTGTAAGACTGTCTTAACCAATATAGAAGGAACGAAATTGACGTCTTTCAGTTCTTTGTTGTTGTTTTTTTTTTGGGTTTTTTTTTTTTGGGGGGGGGGGGGGGGGGGGGGGGGGGGGGTTAGATAGCCATTTTAATGGTTTGTTCTCATATATCAGTCAGACTATAAATGTTTAAGATTACACATAGTTTTGTGTGTTGGTACGTTATATCCTGTTGACGGATGTTAGCATCAATAATTTTTTGTTGATTATTTATTATTTTAATCATTATTTTAAATCATTATTATCATTTTTAGATAAAAATTTATATCATTTATCGGTGACAATAAAGACTTATTGACCGGTAGTAGCCCTGTAAATGAGCTCTATAAAAATTGACTGAAACTCTTCGACAAACTGAAGATTCAATTATTTTTTTAAAAAATAAGGGCATCATTGGAGAGGAGAGTGATAAATACAATACATTAAAATAGTGGGTGTTATTTCTTACTGGAAGTATGACTGCCATAATTTGATGTAGAAGGAATGCTAAATAAGCATGTAATTCATATAGGTAAAGATGACTTCATCAAAGTCATATTCCTACCTCTGGAATTTTTCTGACATAGAAAAATAATCACCATTATCATCTTTAACTTCTAGCCAATTGAATTTATTCCTCACATCTTAGAGATAATCGACAAGTCTGAATTGCGATCCACGAACAGCTCAGCCA
>NC_088365.1:42020979-42048479 GCF_034508935.2 Berghia stephanieae | reverse complement strand
ATTATTATTATTAGCATAATCATAATCACCAACAACAACAACAACAATAAAATCATCATCATTATAATCAATCATATCAAAATCACGATCATGCTTGGGGTTGAAGACCTTTTCCGTCCTCTAGAGCAATTACAGCGGGGCTTCAGTTTCAGTTTTAGCTTCCTCTGGCTAATATGACATATGATCGCCTTATAAATTGGATTAATAAATCAATACCACCCGCATTATCACATCTCTCTCTCTCTCTCTCTCTCTCTCTCTCTCTCTCTCTCTCTCTCTCTCTCTCTCTCTCTCTCTCTCCCTCTCTTTTCATATATCTATATATCTGTCTATCTATCTATCTATCTATCTATCTATCTATCTATCTATCTATCTATCTATCTATCTATCTATCTATCTATCTATCTATCTATCTATCTATCTATCTATCTATTTATCTATTGAATCGTGTTGGATACAAATATGGTACGAAAAGTACTCGACACGTAGCAATGGAGCGAATTATTATTTTAACATTTACCATGGAAATCAACCTGAAACATCGATGTAGACTGACTCCAATATTGTGGTAAATGTTAAAATAACAATATCTATCTATCTATCTATCTATCTATCTATCTATCTATCTATCTATCTATCTATCTATCTATCTATCTATCTATCTATCTATCTATCTATCTATCTATTTCACTATCTGTCGATCGATCTATACCTACCTATCTATCTATCTCTCTCTCTCTCTCTCTCTCTCTCTCTCTATTATATATATATATATATATATATATATATATATATATATATATATATAATAATAATATATATATATATATATATATATATATATATATATATATATATATATATGTAAATATCTGTCATGGCAGTTTTTTGCATCGGTTGCGCGGCCGCAAAAAATGGCAAAAAATTGCTGCCCGCAAAATTTGCAATTTTTTGCAAATTTTCACAAATGTTCGATATATTATATATACAGTTCACTCCGGATAATCGCAACTCGGTTAATCGCAACATTTCCCAAGAAACAGAATTAATTCTCTATAAGTCACTGGTAAGTCGCAACAAATTTTCGCCATCAACAAGTGGTAAATTCAAGAAATCAATCAAACAAAATATCATGATTAAATTTCTTAATAGAAGAAATCGTGACAGGTTGAAAAATCGAAAGTGAGCGGGATTTAATACCACATTAGTGTTTCACCACTCTATTATAGATAAAAGAGGATTGGGCTTTGCAGTATGGGCTCGTGATGTCATCTGTGGCCATTAAATAGGAGGCATGGGGGCTGGGTATAGCTTTTACAACACGTAGACAATGACAGTACTTGGACCCGTTCTTTTTGTTCTGTACGTTGGCCCTCTGTCTAAAATCATCAGAAGTTTCGGTCTGTCTTACCATCAATACGCTGATGATACGCAATTATACCACTTATGAGTGAAAAGAAATCGCTTCCAATTTTAAAAGTGGCGACAATAAACGCTCAGTCTTGCCGCAATAAAAAATTAGACATTAAACATATGATTGAGGAGAGATCTATTGATATTCTAATAATAATTGAAACATGGTTAAAGGAGAATGGGGATGAAGCAATTGTTTCGGATTTAACACCACTCACACATACAACTCAGTCATTTCCGAGAAAAGGAAGGCGAGGGGGAGGAATTGCAGTGGTCTACAGGTCAAATTTGACCATTAGATTTAATCATGATGTCAACAATTTTTCGGCATTGAATCGGTAGGAATGGTCATTGATTTCAAACATGACTCAGTCAAGCTTCATCCAATATATAGGCCACCACCCAGTGCAAAAAAAAAAATAGATTAAAAGCATCACTATTTATTGATGAATTCGTGGACTTCCTTCTTCGCCTTGACATGAAGTCAAAGAAAAATATTATTGTTGGAGAATTCAACTTGCACTTTGATCGAGACACACCGGATATAAGAAATATAAATAAACTACTTTCGTCACATCAAATGACACAGCATGTCAATGACCAGACACATCGGTGTGGACACATTATTGACTGGGTATTGACCAGCGTAGACATGCAACTAGCAACACCTATCAATGTAGATGATCTTTGTATTTCAGACCATCATTTTAGTTGTTTCGAGAGATTTGAAGAAAATTGACATAGAACTATTTAAAGCGGACCTCTCTCACTCTCTAACTACACACTGTGAGAAAGAAGTTACTGTTGACAATTTTGATAAAGCAATTATTAGTGTTATGGATAAGCATGCACCTCTCACGACAAGATCTGTGAACGTCAGAAAAGAATCACCATGGTACAATTTGTAGGTAAAACGCATAAAGAAAGAGAAAAGAAAAGCGGAGAAGAAATGGAAAAAATCTGGCCTGACAATTGATAAGGAAACTTACATATCATTCAAATATAGACTCAAAGAGGTGACAATTAAGGCAAAGCGTATCTACTATCTGATAAGGTTGATAACATTAAAAGTCCGAATGAGTTTTATAAAATCTCAAATAAGCTTCTAGGCAAAGAGATCAAAACAAGCCTACCACACCACACTGATGACAAGCAACTCGCGGACTGCTTTGTAGAATAAAATAACGATACGGAGTGAACTTGATACAGACGAAACAGAAGCAGAATATACCTCTTTTTATGGTGAACCCTTAAAATCTTTCAAAGAAATTTCAATAAATGACACAAAGAAAACGATTCTCTCTAGTCCGAGCAAATCATGTAGGCTCGACGCTTTACCAACATCGCTTTTGAAGGAGTGTATTCATGAACTTACACCTTACATCACTGAACTGATTAATCAATCATTAAGGGTTGGATTTTCTTATTCAGCGCTTCATACTCTGGTTTGTTCTTCATTTGTTTACGTTCTGACATGAGATCCAAAATTTCTGGTGTCATCCATTGCTTTCTTGTTATTTTCTCCTTCTTTGGAATATCCTTATTACCGAATTTTATGCTGTCTTTGAATATGTTCCCTTTTATATCAATTTCTTCAATTTCATTTGCTTGTGAGAATTGTTCTTGTGATTCAATAAGTAGTTCATCATATCTGTTGGAAACAGAGACATTATATTTCTCCTGCAATTCTGATGACCATTTTAGACGATCGATGTCCAATTTTTCTAATATCTTTGTTTTTTTAATTTTCTTTAGCTTTAACGTTAGCTTTGCAATAAGTGGGTTATGGTCAGAATTGATATCAGCTGAATAAGAAAATCCAACACAAATGTCGCATAGCAAAAGAAAATTGGCTTAACCACAAATGCAGGATGATCGAAATATTTGGCCTAGATGGAAAAGCAGCCCACGAGGAAATAAGACAAATTTCGGGCAAAAAACGCACCACTAACAACAATAACTGTATTAAAGACAAGAATGGTAAAATATTATTTGAAAAAGAGGATATAAAGGAAAGATGGTGTCAATACATTGGCGAGTTATTTGATGATGACAGGCCCCAAATACCTTTGCCAAGCACCACTGACGGTCCTCCAATACTCGCATGTGAGATAGAAAATGCATTGAAAAATATGAAAGATGGCAAGGCTGAGGGTGAAGATGACATTGTAACAGAAATGCTAAAAATGTTGAAAGAATTTTCAATTGTGAAACTAACAGATCTCTTTAATAGTATTTACAATACAGGCTATATTCCAGACGAACTTGCCAAATCGGTTTACATCACGCTACCGAAAAAACCAAAGGCGACAACTTGCAGTGATTTCCGCACAATAAGTCTGATGCCCCATGTAACTAAATTATTATTGAAGATCATCCTAGAAAGAATCAGGTCTACCATCGATAATGAAGTTGGCGATGTAAAGTTTGACTTTAGAAAAAATAATGGGACAAGAGAAGCAATTTTCTGTTTAAATAATATCACACAAAAATACCTTGATCATCAAAAAGAAATCTATGCATGCTTTATCGATTACGCAAAAGCATTTGATAGGGTTCAGCATGGAGAATTAATGACATGTCTGGAAAAGGCAGGCATTGATGGCAAAAATATACGGCTAATCACAAATCTATATTGGCATCAAAAAGCAGCCATCAGGATTCAGGGCGATCTGTCACCTTTCACGCCAATTAAAAGAGGAGTTCGTCAAGGATGTATCCTCTCTCTATATCTATTTAACCTGTACACAGAGTTTATCTTCCGTAAAACCGAGCACATTCCAGGTAATGTTATTGGAGGTAGGAGGATAAATAATCTGAGATATGCAGATGATACAGTATTGTTGGCATCGAACGAGACAAATCTACAGATCCTTGCAAATCAAGTAAACCTGAACAGTACAGCAAAGGGTCTAGAGATGAATGTTCAAAAGACGAAGGTAATGGTCATGTCAAAGAAGCCTGAAAAAATCGCAAAAGTCCAAATTAATAATCAAAACATCGAACAAGTAGATTCTTTTAAATATCTTGGACAGACAATGACCAACAACGGAAAGAATGAGCTGGAAGTGAAAAACAGGATTGCTATAGCTAAGTCGAGGTTCAGCCAACTGAATAACATTTTAACTTCGCAACAAACGCAGATGAAAACGAGAATAAGAATACTCAAATGTTATGTCCACTCAGCACTTCTCTACGGCTCAGAAACATGGACCTTGAACAAACAAATAGAGAAAAGAATTGAGGCCTTTGAAATGTGGACTTTCCGTCGCCTTGGAAAAATCAGTTGGAAAGAAAAGAAAACAAATCAAGAAGTCTGTGACATCGTTGATATCAGACCGACCCTAATGAAAGTAATAAAAACAAGAAAACTAAGGTATTTTGGACACCTAAGACGCCATCAAACTGTCAACAAGGACATTCTTGAGGGTAGAGTTCAGGGGAAAAGAGGAAGAGGCAGGCCAGCAAGAACTTGGATAGATGATGTGAGGACATGGACAGGATTGTCGGCAGCCAAATTCAGTCAGCAAGCCGTCAACAGGGAAGATTGGCGTGTCATTTCAAGTCGACCTCAACCCATGAGATGACACTGGAAGAAGAAGAAGAAGGGTTGGAATTGTTCCAGAAAGCTTCAAGAAAGCATTGGTGAAGCCATTGTCGAAGAAAGCGGGAGTTGACAGTGATAATTTTTAAAACTTTAGGCCTGTATCAAATGGAGATGAAGTGAGTAGAAAAGTGCCAGAAGACAATAGAGAATAAAAAATTTTTTGCGGCGGTGTTGGGGTTTGAACCTGCGGCCTTATTGGTACGACAACTCCGCCTGGCCGGTGAGAGCGTGACTCTACCGTATGAGCTATCCACGAATCCTTGGCCTGTATCAAGTCTACCATTCATCTCCAAAATTCTAGAAAAGATTGTTCTAAAACAACTTTCATGTCGCGTGAAACATAATAACCTCGATGAGTGCTATCAATCGGCCTATCGGCAAAATCATAGCACAGAAACAGCATTGATGAGAATCACAAATGACTTGCTGCAAATTATTGATCAAGGAAAAACCACCATCCTTAGTCTTCTCGATCTTTCGGCGGCCTTTGACACCATCGACCATGCCATACTACTTCGAAGGCTACAAGTTACTTTCGGCATATCAGGCACTGCTCTAAACTGGTTTGCATCATATTTTACTCAAAGAACTCAATCAGTTTTAATTGGGGAAGTAACTTCTTCAGAGCGTGACCTTCATTTTGGTGTACCTCAAGGATCTGTTTTAGGTCCAGTCCTTTTTGTACTTTACACTTCCCCTGTTGTGAGAATCCTAGAGCAACATTCTCTCGCTTACCATATGTACGCTGACGATACCCAGATTTATAGCATGTGTTTGCAATCCGATATTGTTTCAAATATAACTGTTTACGAACAATGCATCAACCATGTGATGAGATGGATGTCTGCAAATAGATTAAAATTAAATGGCGACAAGACCGAAGCCTTATTCATTGCAAGTTCCAATAATAAGACAGATCCATTTACACTGGCACTGACAATCAACGATAATGATAAAATACAACTGACAACATCAGCAAAAAATCTCGGCATCACCTTAGAGAGTGATCTGTCTATGAACAAACATATTAACAATGTGAGAACAAGTACTATCTGCATTCTAAGAAATATCAGAACAATCAGACCATTTATTAATAGGGAAACTTGCAACAAATTGGTAACATCTTTGATATTCCAGAAAATGGACTACTGCAATGCACTGTTTGTTGGTCTCACAAAGGACAAAATAAATAAACTCCAGAAGATACAGAACATGGCAGCCCGCGTTGAACTGCAGAAAGACAGGAAAACTGCAGCTACCGAATTACTACAGCAGCTGCATTGGCTACCAGTGGACCACCGGATTAAATATAAATCTTTAACTATTGTTTTCAAATGCTCGGAGGGCTCGTCACCAGCATATCTCTCAGTCCTCGTTGAACGGTATAACCCACAGCGATCACTTCGATCAACGAACGGCCTCAAATTGAAAACACCTCGCTATCGAGTGAAGCCTGGTGAACGCGCCTTTCAGCATTCTGGCCCAAGGTTGTGGAATTTACTACCACTAGAGATACGTTCTTCGTCTTCACTAGAGGAATTCAAGCGTCGATTGAAGACATTCTTATTCCGACAGGCATTCTTTTGATTATGTGTATAATTAGCGTTGTTCGTGTACTGTGTTAGGGCTTAATCTATGTTATGCGCCCAGAGCCCTCCTGAAGAAGGGATGTTTGGCGCACTATAAATCTATACCATTATTAAGAGATATCCTTTGTTTTGGGATTGACAACTGTGCTTTGTGACCAACGAGTTTGGTGAGAGCTTATAGTCTCTCATCACAGCTAATCTCTTTGGCTCTTAAAAATGTTGAGAACACAAAAGCGAAAGTTGATCAATCTGAATAAGATGTCGACTTGTATCAAAGCTGCTTTTGCTTGAAAAAAACTATACAGGGCTGCCATATAGTTTTTATTTCAATCATATTGCTCAGACTGTGATGTACTAATAACAATGTTTACAAAAACTGGTTTGGGGTATGTATAAAATGTTGTGATTGCGAACTAGAAACTCAACTTCGGTTAATTGCAACTACGGTTAATCGCAACAGTTTCGCTGATCACAAGGTGTTGCGATTATCCGGAGTGGACTATATATATATATATATATATATATATATATATATATATATATATATATATATATATATATGAGCCAAGGTCAAAAGGTGCCAATTTTATTTCTCAAAATAAAAGTGACATAATAGTCCATTCATGTTTCTATATGTGTAGCAAAAACCCTGTACTTCATGAATCAAAGGCCCTTTAGATAACTTTAAGGTCTAACGCAGCATAATATCGTCAACAATGCCTTTAGGTTGCTGGTGTCACCTGTGACTGGTGACACCAAAATGAGACAAAAAACTCAATAACCAAATGGTTTTTGTTGAGTATCAAACTTTATTTAGTAAGTTATAGACAAAAAGACACAATCAACAACAATCACAGTACAATAATATTACCAACTATTGGAGAAAATGTTGCTTTTTGGTGTCATCGGTCACAAGCAACATAGAATGCAAATATATTATTTCATAAAAATGTTTGTGCATTAACAACAACAACAATATTGCATATGCTTATTACCAGCAATGTTCAGAAACTTTTGAAATAAATTGTTAGGAAATAATGTGACCAAAGCATATCTTATTTAGCGACATTGTGTCACTTGTGACATTAGACCGATGACACCATTACTTATGTCACAAGCAATACCAAATTGCAATTTTGACAATATATCGTTAATTTCAGTCAAACCAGTGTAATAACCACAGTTAAATATGGAATTTAATAATATTTCAGAAACCAAAGATTTCAAAAATAGAAATCTACATGGAAATTAGAGCATCTGAATGTGACTTGTGACATAAGACCGGTGACACCATTACTTATGTCACAAGCAACACCAAATCACACTTTCGTCCATAATATATCATTATTTTCAGTCAAAAAAGCACAATAACCTACTCTAAAATGAAATTCAATAATATTTTAAGAAACTAAATACTTTCAACTTGGAAATATACTTAGAATTTAGTAATACCATTGTTGCTATTACTTTGGTCAAAATCGGCATTAGAACGCAATTTAGCCTCAATAAATCAAGAATAGCAACTGAACACATGTAATATAGCCTTTTAAAATGTAATTCAATGACATTTCCAGCTTTGAAGAACATGAAAACAGAAATACATTAGAAACTTCAAACTTAAGTGTCACCTGTGACATTTTAACCAATGACACCAATGGTCACAAAAAGTACCAGAAGTCACACATATACTAGATAAATATCAGCCATGGTAATGAATTCATGTAACCATTCCGTAACATCCGCCCT
The DNA here is from genome assembly GCF_034508935.2 of Berghia stephanieae. Lineage (NCBI taxonomy): Eukaryota > Metazoa > Mollusca > Gastropoda > Nudibranchia > Aeolidiidae > Berghia > Berghia stephanieae. The sequence continues at coordinate 42,040,124 of NC_088365.1, read as the reverse complement.
ACTGCTCAAATCTGCTAGTTTCTAGTAATTTAGTGTGTTAATAGTAAATCAAATTAAATTTCTTGACAACCCTTCTTTTATCTGGATTCGTCAAAAGCTTGAGTTTTGTCTTTTTCTTGATTGATACAACCCTGAAACATAAAAAATTAGAATTACAAGGAAATAATTAATTGTGTCAAAATCAGTCTTATGTGAGATGTCATAATATCATATTTGTAAATAGAATAACAGATGAAAACATAATTTTTTGGTGGCTTTTTGTAATATCCAATATCAAGTGTTGCTTGTGACAATGTAAAATAGCGATGACACCAAAGTTCAACTTACCTTTTCTGCCTGGAGCCACGCTGGAAAGGCAAATGAAAGTGCTGCACTTCAAAGACTGGTAAGAAGGGTGGATCAAAATTGCGAATCGCCATTTAACGAAACAAACTTCCACGTGTTCACGCATGCCGTGTTGCTTGTGACAAATGACACCAAAACGAATAAACCTCAATATCGGCAAAACGGTATACATTTACTCCAAGATTTGAATTCAGATAGTAAATCTTTGCTTTTTTCTCATAATATAACATGTTATAAACATTAATCACGAGCTTTAAAGTTTCGTGTCGAGACTTAGTATTGTGCTGTGTTTGATGACACCAAAGGTCACAAGCAACACCAACTTTTAAGAACTCTATATGAAACTTAATCAGATATGTAATATACTGCAATTGCGTTTAAAAGTAAATTTTGACTTTATACTATTAGTCAAATTTAAATCACGTGAGCTAAAACATCACATTTAAATTCTACATGATTTCTAACAAGGTGATGCGTTGACCTCGTTTTAAGCACATGCCAAACAGCATTCAAATTTGACTTTCAAGTTGTTTATTTCATATTCTGTTGAACAGAGTATGTTGAGCTATCTCATTTTATCTCTTCTTCATATTATCAATTGATTACAAGCATTAACCCAATGAAAACAGCCCATAATTAAGTAAAAATCAAATTTTCTTAACACTGGTATCAGGCGGGCACCTTTTGACCTTGGCTCATATATATATATATATATGTATATATGCACTACGGACTTATTGTCGACCGAGAAATGAAAAACCATCGAAACGATCGTCTCGCAGAATAATATGAATGTTCTTTTTTGTTTATTTTATATAGTCGAATCAATATTATCAATATTATAGAACAAATATATATATATATATATATATATATATATATATATATATATATATATATATATATATATAATATAAAGCAAAAACAAAAATGAAATAATAGTGCTCAACTTTTTGATAAAAGGAGCTATTTATAAAATATTTCAAGTATAATTATGATCAACATCTACAATATTGTTTCGAGCATCAGCTCTCATCAGGAAGTGATGAGAGCGAATGCTCGAAACAATAATATTGTAGAAGATCATCACAATTATACTTGAAATATTATATATATATATATATATATATATATATATATATATATATATATATATATATATATATATATATAATATATATATATATATATATATATATATATATATAATATCAAGGACTACTAATATATATATATATATATATAATATATATATATATATATATATATCGATCTATCTAACTACTTACCTATCTATCTCTCTCTCTCTCTCTCTCAATCTCTCTCTCTCTCTCTCTCTCTCCATTTCTCTCTCTCTCTCTCTCTCTCTCTCTCTCTCTCTCTCTCTCTCTCTCTATCGCCTCGTTCTTAAATCCATAAACCCCACATAATGATAGACACACATAAACACACACAGACAAACTCACACACACACACACACACACACACACACACACACACACACACACACACATTGTAAAAATACCGGATCACGGTCAGTTAATCGGACCTTACGCTGACATGGCAGTTTGGTTTGTTTGTTTTGTTTTTTTTTTTTAATTTTTTTTTGAGGGGGGGGGGGTCATTTTTTTTTGTGGGGGGGGGGGGGGGGGGGGGGTGGGAAGGGGATTTGCATCGCTTGCGGCCGCAAAAAAATCGCAAAATATCACGATTTGCATAGCGGCCGCAATATGTGCATTTTTTGTTTTTTTGGTAAAATAGGCAACTTTTGCTCAAATCTTTGGAAATTTTCGAGATTTTGCAAAGAAAGAAAATAAGACGAATTTTTTTTTCTTTTAAAATTTATATAGCTCGTATAGAACGCGAAAGATAATTAATCAAGAGTAGTTTCTTTTTTTTTTACTATCTCATTTTCTACCTTTTTATTGGCGCTGATATGACCTTACATTTGTTGCAAGCGCCGTGAAACCCTTAAAAACAAATATCTTTCTAAGGGGTAAATTAATCGCAATTTTGTATTTAGCTTACAAAATTTGGGATTTTTTTTTGTTGCAAAAAACTGCCATGTCAGCTTATGGTCCCGAAGGACCACGCATATCGCTTACTGCCTTCAATAGATGTGCACAAGCTGAAATAATCAGACCATAATATGACAAGTCTGGATCTGGAGGGACACGAGCATCTAGCAGGCATCTATTGAAAGCAGTTATGGTTCTTTATCAATTGTACTTTACAAAATAAATGTTATTGTTACATGTGAGGGGTTTTTTTCCATCATGAGTCATGATGGCTTTGTTATGTTGGATAAAATCAAGTGACACAATTCCTGTCATTTGATAATCCAGTCACGTCTTGGTAGCCAAAACCTGTCTCGACAAGATAAATTAATATCTAAAACAGCTGGGACGGATTAATTTCTCTGTGCGACTATTGGTTTTGTGGTATGACACGCGCTTTCGGATAGTTGAGTCCTTGGAAAAGGGTCTTTACTCACAATCTCTCATCGTACATAAAATGACTACCTGGCTAACAGCGTTGTCTATGTCGGAAATAAAATTGTAATATCGCGTCATGTGATTGTTATCTTTGTTTCATTTCTATGTTCCCGTTGTCTCCGTATTCCGGAAACATTGTAACGCATGGCATCAGTACGGTATTACCTCGAGATTAACTGGACACTGGAAAATGAATGTAGAATCGTATTATTGAAATTGGAGCTAAACAAACTTAGTTGAATGACGGTAGCTAGTAAACTTCTTAGACAGCCCTAAAGTCACGATGCCATTCAAATAAGACTTAATTCAATTTCTAATGTCTGGGTCATCTTGATATGATTCGTTACAATTGTGACCCTTCGCCTCGAAACGGTATTAAGTCGGATTTTTCAATTTTGGGATTTTGGTACCCAATCATAGCTTATTTTATGCTTTAAAATTTGATACCAAATTTATAAGTTTCTGATTATTCATTGCCGAGATATGACCGTTTGAAGTAGGGAGAGTGTAAAAACCAAGTTTTGAGAAAATCGACTTTGATGTGAGGCACCATTTTCACGCACAGTCAAATCAATGGGCTAGATAACTCCGTAGATACGGGCATTGGAAGTTTGACGAGAAGAGTAAAATTTGCAGAGACGTCAATTTTCAATTTGACTCACAGGAATTTCAGGCACCACTCGGAGGAATTCCAATGCCGAAAGAGGAATTTCCGCACACACAAAAAAGGGAATTTAGATGGTATTTGGTATCGTGTTTAAATATTGTATAGATCTAAATAGATAACTGATTAGAACTATATTATGATATATGAACACATTGCCAATTACAGTCCCAAAGTTTCCTTATTTCAAATGGAGTAACGCTCCAAATCCTAATGGTAGTGATTGTAATAATGGTGGTAGTCAGGATGATGTGGTGTTGGTGGTTGTAGTAGTAGTAGTAGTAGTAGTAGTAGTAGTAGTAGTAGTAGTAGTAGTAGTAGTAGTAGTAGTAGTAATAGTAGTGGTGATGACGATGTGATAATGGCTGTTGTAGTAGTAGGAGTAGTGGTTGTGATGATGTGGTGGTGGTGGTGGTGGTTGTAGTTGTAGTAGTGGCTGTAGTTGTAGTAGTAGTGATGATTTGGTGTGGGTGGTTGTAGTAGCAGTAGTGATGATGTAGTGGTGGTGGTTGTAGTAGTAGTGGTAATGATAATGATGTGGTGGTAGTGGTTGAAGTAGTAGTGGTAGTGATAATGTGGTGGTGGTGGTGGTTGTAGTAGTAGTGGTCGTGATAAAAATGTGGAGGTGGTGGTTGCAGTGTGTGTGTGTGTGTGTGTGTGTTTGAGAGAGAGAGAGAGAGAGAGAGAGAGAGAGAGAGAGAGAGAGAGAGCTAAAAGTGCATCTAGTGATAAGTAGAGCAACATGAACTTGAAAACTAACGAGGCTAAAGTTTGAGGTTAAAGTATTTGTGATTAGCTATTATTGGCAAGTACAGGAAGGTGAACATGAACATTAATCCAGTGAGCGCAATTGTTTGTTTGTGTGTGTGTGTGTGTGTGTGTGTGTGTATGTGTGTGTGCGCGTGTGTGTGTGTATGTGTGTTTGTGTGAAGAGAGAGATAGATAGATAGAGAGAGAGAGAGAGAGAGAGAGAGAGAGAGAGAGAGAGAGAGATATTTGAGCTAAATTTGTTTGAAGGGTTTTTACGGCGCTTGCAACACTGGTTGCAGTAGTATTGGTGATGGTAGGGGTGGCGTTGTGGTGGCTGTAATAGTAGTTGCAGGGATGGTGATGTGATGGTGGTAGTAGAGATGATGATGTAATGGTGGTTGTAGTTGTGGTGGCATGGATGGTGATGTGGTAGTTGTTGTAATAGTGGTGGTGGGGATGGTGATGTGGTGATTGTTGCAGTAGTGGTGGGGACGGTGATGGGGTTGTTGTTGTAGTAGTGGTGGTGGGGATGGTGATGTGGTGGTTATATGTGTTGTGGTAGGGACGGTGATGTGGTTGTAGTAGTAGTGGTAGTGATGGTTGCAGTAGTAGTGATGATGATGTGGTGGTGATGGTGGTTGTAGTTGAAGTACTGGCAGTAGTGATGATGATGATGATGATGTGGTGGTTGTAGTAGGAGAGGTAGTGATGATGATGATGTGGTGATGGTGGTGGTTGTAGTAGTAGTGGTAGTGATGGTGGTGGTTGTAGTAGTAGTGGTAGTGATGATGATGTGGTGGTGATGGTTGTTGCTGTAGTGGTAATGATGATGTGGTGGTGGTGGTTGTAGTTGTAGTGGTAGTGATGATAATGATGTGGTGGTAGTTGCAGTAGTAGTGGTAGTGGTGGTTTTAGTAATAGTGATGATGATGTCGTGGTGATGGTGGTTGTGGTTGTAGTAGTAGCAGTGGCGATGATGATGATGTGGTGGTGGTTGTAGTAGTAGTGGTAATGAAGATGATGATGTGGTGGTGGTTGTTGTAGTAGTAGTGGTAGTGATGGTTGTTGTAATAGTGGTGATGATGTGGTGGTGATGGTGGTTGTGGTTGTAGTAGTAGCAGTGGTGATGATGATGATGATGATGTGTGCTGGTTGTAGTAGTAGTGGTAATGAAGATGATGTGATGGTGGTGGTTGTATTAGTAGTGACTGGAAAGTGGGGGAGGGGGTCGGGGTAACCTTGGAACATTTTAACCTCACCGGAATTTGACGGAAGTTGCCCATAACAAGAAATTTTTGCTCCAGACAGGTTTTTTTCCGGCATGGGATTAGAATATACATTTGATAATGTACATACAAATGTTTGAAATAATCCAATCATTACTTTTGTAGTTATTCATGATTATGTAAGATGCCCTTAAAATAAATAAAACACCCAAAAAAAAAAAAAAAAAGAATGCTGACAATTTTATAACATTGCTCACTTTTTGAAGAATTTTTGATATTTGAATAAAGAAATAAGAATTATTAATGTGACATTTTTTCTTATTTATTAGAGGAAATAACGATTTCAAAATGCCAAAAGTTAGAGAAGGTTTTATATTTTCAAAGTACAGTTTTGAAACAATGTGAAGCCGGGTGGGCAGGGGAAGAAATATCAAGAAACAGAATGAGAGAGGAAGAGAAAGAATGAGAGAGTAAAATACACACACACACACACACACACACACACACACAGACGTGAGAGAATGAGAAAGAGAGAGTGGGAGAGAGAGAGAGAGATAAAGAAAAAGAGGAGTGAGAGGGGGAAGAGAGAGAGATTGCTTGTGCATTAAGAGGGCGGGAGGGAAATAGAGTAAAGATTGAAACCTGACTGTATAACTGTTTGTGTGTGTGTGTGTGTGTGTGTGTGTGTGTGTGTTTGTATGTGTGAAAGAAAGAAAAGGGAGACGGATAGAGTGAGGTAGACATGAAGAAAGGGATGAAGGCGGAGCAAAGAATTGTAGGGATAGTTTAAGAAAGCATTTATTTGTTTCAAAGTAAGTCATAGTCAATCAACTGGAAACATATTGACCAATGAGATTGTAATGAAAGAAATGGCTGGTCAAATTATTCATTGCATTGTTTCCATTTTGAGTCAGATGACAGCTTGAAGAGGAGGGATTGGTGCTTATTGTGCAATGACTTACATGAAATCATGTTATTGAATCTCTCAAGTTTTTCTCAGCGTACACCCACATTGTTGATTGTCTAGAAAGACCCCCCCCCCCCCTTCTTTCAGTATACAAAGAAAGCACGACAAAACGAACATCTCTCTCTCTCTCTCCCTCTCTCTCTCTCTCTCTCTCTCTCTCTCTCTCTCTCTCTCTCTCTCTCTCTCTCTCTTGTTGTCCCTCTCTCCTTTTCATTTATTTATCTATCTATCTATCTATCTATCTATCTATCTATCTATCTATCTATCTATCTATCTATCTATCTATCTATCTACCTACCTAGCTACCTATCTATTTATCCATTAATAGGTCTGTCTCTCTTTCTGTTTGTCTATCCATACATTTAACCTTTTTCATTTTTTAGTTACACGTATTTCCATCGGCAGTTTATTAATTGTTGAAGGCTCTATTTACTTTTCTGCTTTTGTACTTAAAATTAAATGTTTATCCTACAACAATCTCTGTAAGTGTAAGATTAGACAACTGTTGTCCAATCAAAGTCTTATGTTTTTATTTTTTAAAGGGTTTTACGGCGATTGCAACACATTAAGGTCATATCAGCGCCAGTAAAAAGGAAGAAAATGGGATAGTAATAAGTTCTAGAATTACAATTAAAGCACCCAAGAAAAAGTAAGACAAGGAGAATTGGATAATAGGGAACAGATGTAGATTCCAAGCGCAAACTATGGAGGTACTTAGTTTGAGATCACCTAAAAGTCTTATCCAGTCACAAGCACAGGTCCCCACTAAGAGGAATACACTCAAATGTGTACAAATCATATTATGATATGTAAACAAAACTTAATACATAACATAACAGAGATATGATTTACAAGGAAAAAAATATCATCTCCCAAAACTAACTATACATTTGGCTGTTTCCCCTCTCACCAAGGATATCCGGTCAGGGCCATGACAAAACCAAGTAATCTCATTCCAAGACAAAGACAGAAATCTCGTTGGAAAACAGATATAGGGGGATAGAAGACAGTAAGTACTAGTGCGGGGCGGTCCTTGGCAAGCTTAAGGACCACGGTCCTACGGTCCTTGGGAAATGAAAACCGCAAGGACCGGTCCTTTTCGACATTGAACATTCCTGAGAGACTGTTGGAAGTTCGAACCGTTTTGACCTTTGAGACCGTGGGATCGTTCATTCTTGAACCGTTAAAGACCGCTACACGATGAAAACCGTGGTCTACAGGAGTAAAACACACGGAGTAGTCACACTCATTTCAAATTGTAACCTAATTAGAGAAGAGGGGTGATGCCTTCTTAATTTGCTCACCGTACTTCATTGTTACTTCGATAATTTAATAAAATTTGAAATTTATCCCCATTAACGGAGATAATGGCATCGCCCAAGGCGTTGATCGAGTTGTTCGTGGCGTTGATACACACACGCAACTCCTACCCCCCCCCCCCCCGGCCCCCTCCCCCCCCCCCCCCCACACACACATTAGAGGACAGCGAGCATTGAAGAGTAAGAGAGAGACGTGAAGTTATAATAAGAGGGGGTGGATGAGGTAATAAGTAATAAGTAATAAGAGGGGTCGATGGTGACTTTTCGCCAGATCTAACAAACTCAGCTACCCATTCACTGCTGAGTAGACAGGGATTCAGAAAAAACTCGACTGCACCCGGGATCGATCTCTGGCCCTTTGCGTATAAAGAGAGTGCTCTATCAACTGAGCTATCGGGGTCCCCAAATATTCTATTGGACTTTTTTAAAATTCAGACGTTATAACTGGGTTTTTTTGAAGGAAGAAACTAATGAAACTCATATTATTTGATTAGTAAAAACACCAAACGAAATTTTAATATTATTGTATTATTTTAAATGACAACAATGCGATAGAAAGGAGTGGTGACAAGAGATGGACAAAAGAAAACAAAAAATCGGACTTGCTACTTGCTAGGTTCGACACACACACACACACACACACACAAACACACACACATCTTTAGTAGTCACATACATTTCAAACAATAACCCATTAGAGAAGAGGGGTCATGCCTTCATCATAGATCATTGTCATTGCGATCATTATGGTGTAGTAAATTTTGAAATTTACCCCGTATAATGGAATCGTCCAAGGCGTGCGCCTCCTGTTCCCCCCATCTCACACACGAAAGGGCGGTTTGCGGAGTGGAGGGAGGTGGTCGTCTGCCTGTATGGTCGTCTGTGTCGTTTAGTGTATGGCAAAGGGGGTGGGTGCGATTAATTAAGTGGGATGGGTGGTGATTGGTGGAAGATAGGCAACCGAGGCAACGAATCGCTGGGGAAGTAGTATGGCGCGAGACCGTTGAAAGGTGATAAGAAGTGAGGACCGCCGCCGGTCTTCCACTATGGGACCAGTCCTCGGTTCACAGCTAAAAGACCGTGGGACCGGTCCTTGGAACGGTCCTCAGCGCGGCACTAGTAAGTACCTCCCTGCCCACTATGGGAGGTCAGGAACCCCACCCAATTAAAGTCTTAGCATGTCCTATAATTTTATGAATAAAGAAAGAGTGGCTAAGGACCCTCACCTCGATCATTAACCAATGCAGTTAGACAAAGAGATAATGGCACGTGGTGTGTATCAAAATGCACAAACACACACATATGTAACACACGCATGCTGACGTCATGACACATTGCCCGGGCATTTTAATGGCCAACAGGCGTATGTGATGAGCGTTGACCAATCAAAATCATTCATTTGTAAAGTTGTCAGGGAAAACCCTAGACTTGTTTACAGTTTTTTAAAGTTCATTATTGGTTGAACCATGAAATTGTGGAAACAGTCATGCTTTCTCTGAGATAGATAAAGACACGCCCTTTGCTGTGGTATCTTACATGGTATTGGTGGAGGAAAAGACTTACTATTACTAAGTCTTGGAAATGGTTGCTCTCTGAGAGAAAGTCAACTCTCGTTTTGAATGTGTCATTGATAGTTGCTTTTTTAAACTTTAAATTTGTATAACTTATCCTCAATATCTATTTTAATTATTATGTTTTCATGTAGAAAAATGATTGTAGTTTCTGAAACAACCAAAAACTGAAATTTGATCATTTTGACCATTCCCACTTTAAACCCGGTTTTCTTCGTTTTCCAAAACCGACTTAATACCGCTTCGAGGCGTAGGGTTACAATTTCACTCCCGAAAAGTCAATTTTAAGTATGATTGATTTGCTTGATGTTTTAGATAAAGGTTCTGTTTCTCTTCTGACATTGTTAGACCTTTCGGCGGCGTTTGATACTATTGATCACGGTATTCTCATTAAACGATTTAATATAACATTTGGCTTGTCTGGGACTGTCTTGCAGTGGTTTGAATCTTATTTAGATGGCAGAAAGCAACAGGTTATGATTTTAGATAAACTTTCTCGTCAACATACATTGTCTTTTGGTGTTCCTCAAGGCTCTGTTTTGGGTCCAATTCTTTTTGTTTTGTATACTTCTCCATTATCTAATGTCATCACTGGTCATGGGCTGCGCTATCATCTCTATGCAGATGATACGCAACTTTATGCTACTGATAAAACTAAAAATCTCGAAAATATTGTGAAACGTGTGGAAGAATGTGTGACGGATGTGAAAGAGTGGATGGATGCAAACAAGTTGAAAATGAATGAGTCAAAAACAGAAGTGATGATTGTGGGAAATAGAGGGCTGTTGAAGGTGAATGATGGTCTTGAGGTGTTGATTGGGGGTGAAAAGATCAAAGTTTCAAAGACTGTGAAAAATTTGGGTGTCTATTTTGATTCAGAAATGAAAATGTCAGCTCACATTTCTGCTCTCTGTAAATCTTTATACTTTCAATTGAAGAAAATCAGTTCGATCCGTCAGTATATTGCAATTGGAACATGTAAAACATTGGTTGTTTCCCTCATTTTTTCGAAACTAGACTATTGTAACTCGCTGCTTGTCAACTTGCCTCAGGCTTCTATTAAACAATTGCAACTACTGCAAAACAGTGCTGCAAGATTAGTTTTTGGCAAAAAAAATTTGATCATGCAACCCCTTTGTTGGCCTCTCTCCACTGGTTGCCCATTGAAAAGCGCACATATTACAAAGCAGCGTGTCTTGTTTATAAGTGTTTGGCTGGTATAGCACCGGCATATCTCACAGATCACGTGGTCATGTGTAAATTTGAAAATTACACTTTAAGATCATGTAATGACCAAACGAAAATTTCGGAAAAAAGATCAAGAACAAAATTTGGTGATAGATCGTTTGCTTGTTTCGGCCCCAAGATTTGGAATGAACTACCACGTGGTCTGAGGAGTGCAAGTCTTTACCTACTTTTAAAAAGAATCTCAAGACACATTTTTACTGTATTTGTTTTTCTTGACTCTATATGAATCCTTGATTTGGCTATGAATTGTTATTGTTGTTATTATTTTATTTTTTTATTTTTTCACTTAAAATTGATATTTATATTGTAAAGTGCCCAGAGCTTGTGTTTTACACGAGAATGAGCGCTATATAAATGTGTATTATTATTATTATTATTATTATTATGATATTTGTTAGCCTTGTTCATGATCGATGTTTCTTTTTTACGAAAACCGCCGAAACCTGCTGAATCCCGACGTAACCCAACAAAGTTATGGGAAGTTGGCAGCAATGGTGAATGAATCAGGGACTCAGGGAAGTTTACACCAGATGGGAGTGAACCTGGGACTATGGATTTCGGCTGGTTTCGTCAAAATGAAATACCCGAGGGTGCTTCTTTTTTACGAAACCCGCAAAAATCCACAGAAATCGACCAAAGTTATGGGAAGTAGGCAGCATTTGTGGGGAGTGAACCAGGGTCTCATGGGAGTGGACACCAATGAAGAATGAAGCTGGGACTAAGGGAAGAGGATATCAGAGGGTAATGAACCTGGGACTATAGGAGATGAAAACCAATGGGAATTGTATCCTGACTATGGTATTTGGGCACCAGAGGACAATGAACCTAAGACTATAGGTGGTGGACAGCAATGGGGAATGAATTTGGGACTCGGGGAAGTGCACACCAGTGGGTAGTGGACTGGGGCTGTGGAAAGAGGATTTCAGAGGGAAATGAACCTGGGACTGGGAGATGGACCAGTGTGAATTGAAGCCGGACTATGGGAGTTGGATACCAGAGGAGAATGAACCTGACACTATGGGAGGTAGGCACCAATGGGGATTGAACCTGGGACTACGAGAGGAAGATACAAGTGTAGAGTGAGCCCAGAAGGGTACTTCTCTTTTTCGAAACCTACCGAAATCGTCAAAGAACCAAGGACTCAGTGGGCAGTGAACCTGGGACTATGGGGATTAGACATCAGAGGGAAATGAACCTGAGACTATGCAAGATGAAAAACAGTGGAAATCGATGCCGGACTTTGGGATTTGGGCACCAGAGGAGAATGAGGCTTCAATTCCCATTGCATTCATCTCCCAGAGTGTGTCGGTTTATTTCCCTCTGATATCCTCTTCCTATAATCCCAGGTTCATTCCCCACTGGTGCAGACTTTCCTGAGTCCCTGGTTCACTCCTCATTGCTGCCCACCACCTATAGTCTAGATTCATTCTCCTCTTGTACCCAACTCCAACAGTCCGGCTTCAATTCCCACAGGGAAGAGCAAATAAAGAGTTCATAAATTGTCAAAATTAATTAAGATGTATAGCAAAGAATGCTGTGAAAGAGGTTGCACCCGTCGTATGTTCACTCAACCAGATTCAGAGACAGACTCCAGCCGGTACTATCAGGCCTTGACAGCTATACCTCAGGAAAGGAAACATTTTTAGCCTTCAGTAAGACAACATATGGTTTGCTTGAACACGCTCACGTGGAAAAATGCTGACAACGAGGTATTGGCTTTATCTTGCGCTGTTAAAATGATTCAAAGAGATCAGGATAAACTAGAGAAGGCTGCTGCTCCCAAGAAAAATCTGTTCCACGGTCATTTGTCAAATAAAGATGATTGTTGTCAGATCCTCATCATCTAAAAATGTTAATATTATACGTCACCAAGAAAATCTTTCATTATCGAAATTGATAGTTACCAACATCATCATCATCATCATCATCATCATCATCACAATCATCAGCACTACCACTATCACCAATACCACCACCTCATCATCATCATCATCATCATCATCATCATCATCATGATCATCATTTTCATCATCATCATCATCATCATCATCATCATCATCATCATCATCATCATCATCATCATCACCATCATCATCATCATCATCATCATCATCAGCACCATCACCACTACCACCATCATCTTCATCGTCATCACGATGACGACCAACACTACACTAATAAAACTAACACCAGCACTATTCCCCCCCCCCCCCCCACCGTCCTCATAATAAAGCTCTCCTACCGGCCCATACAGTCCTGTATCACATATTTTAACAATGATAATTATTTAAGCCAAAAAAATCAACTTCTTACACGGGCTAAAAATAATATATTTTTAAAGCGCCGAATTGTCAACAAATATTTCATGGATTACTACCCTTTGTTATGATATGGCATCTTCCTATTTTACACGGTTAGAGGATTTTCTCAATGTGGTTCTTTATCAACATCCACAAATAGTGGTCTCAAGTCTCAAGTTACTTAATGCCAAAAATGGTGCTTTCATCAATAATTTTCACAATTTTACCCTAATTCCCCTATTATTCCAGATTGTTTTCATTGCAAACTTCGATTCGGCATTGCTGCATTAATATAATAATAATAATAATAATAATAATAATAATAATAATAATAATAATAATAATAATAATAATAATAATAATAATAATAATAATAATAATAATAATAATAATAATAATAATAATAATAATAATAATAATAATTAATATATATATAATTATTATATATTATTATTATATTATTATTATTATTATATTATTATTATTATTATTACATGCCTCCCTAAACCAATAATAATAATAATAATAATTATTATTATTATCATTATTATTATTATTATTATTATATTATTATTTATTATATTATTATTATTATTATTATTATTATTATTATTATTATTATTATTATTATTATTATTATTATTATTATATTATTATTATTATTATTATTATTATTATTATTATTATTATTATTATATTATCATTATTATATTATTATTATTATTATTATTATTATTATTATTATTATTATTATTATTATTATTATTATTATTATTATTATTATCATTATTATTATTCTTGGTTTAGGGAGGCAAGTTATTCTTTCTGCTTTATTTTGAATTTCTTGTAATCTGATTATAGGGTATTCAGGGCAGTCGACAAGAAGTGCATTTCAATAGTCATTTCTAATAAAAACCACAGAAGACATCAGCATGCAAGATATATCTTTATCGATAAGGTTTTATGAACCCCCATTCCCCATGCACTATGACCTTCTTTCTGTGAATGAAATGATGGATCGTATTATATGTGTGTGTGTGTGTGTGTGTGTGTGTGTGTGTGTGTGTTGTTTGCTTGGGTTGTTTTGTTTGTTTTGTTGTTTTTTGGGGGTTTTTTTTTGTTTGTTTTTTTTTTTGTTTGTTTTTTTTTTTGTTTGTTTGTTTTTTTTTGTATTTTTTTTTTTTTTGGGGGGGGGGGGTTGGTGCGAGTGATGATACCCCCAAATTACCTAAAGTCTTGTAAACGCATTATATATATATATATATATATATATAATATATATATATATATATATATATATATATATATATATATATATATCATCCATCGTGGTTTGTGCTCTTGAGCACGTTGCCGGTCAGTTGGCTCCACGAATCACGATCCTCTGCGGTGCGCATGAAATCTGTGTTGCTTTTTTAAGTCACATTTGGCCATTCTTGGTTATTTAAATAAGTCATTATTTGTCTTCCTCTAGCTCTCTTTCCTTCGATCATCCCAGATGTTACCCACTTTTCTATTCCGTCTCTTCTCCACACATGTCCCAGAAAGCGTAACAGCCTCTTTTTGATGTTATCGATCAGTATTCTTCCCTTTCTCGCCTTCTCCAACACTTCCTCGTTCGTACACCTGTCTGTCCATGATACCCACAACATTCTTCTATACACCCACATCTCCAATGCCTCTAACCTCCTCGTACATTCTTTGTCAAGCGTCCATGTTTCACAACCGTATAAAAGGGTACTTATAACATATGTTTCTACTACTTTCATTCTGGTCTTCAAGTTTAGATTGTTGTTTGACACAACTGGTCGAATTTTATGGAACACGTTTTTTGCTATTGCTCTTCTTTGTTTTATATCCTCTATGTCACGTGCGTCACGGGTGATGATAGTGCCTAAATATTTAAATTTATTTACTTGTTTGATGGTCTCTCCTTAGCTTGAAAAGTGGAAGGTCGCGTTCTTGTCATTCTTTGAGACCACCATGCATTCGGTTTTCTTAATATTTAGTTTCAGGCCCATCTCTTCACTTTTGCACACCACTATATCTAAAATTTTCTGCACGTGTTCTGGAGAGTAAGACACCAGAGTACCATCGTCTGCGTATCTTATGCTATTCATATTCTGCCCTCCAACGACGACGCCTTTCATCTCTTCAATTTCTTTGAATATTATTTCACTATATATGTTAAAAAGGTCCGGTGATAAGACGCAACCTTGTCTTACTCCCTTCTCGATGTTAAAGAAGTCCGATGTTTCATTATCCAGTTTGACACACGCTGTTTGATTCCAATATAAGTTTTTCACAAGTCGAAGGTCTTTACTGTCTATACTGATCTTTTCTAAGATTTTGAATAGCGTATCGTGCTGTACATCAAAAGCTTTGGAATAATCAATGAAGCATAGATAAAGTGATTTTTGTTTTTCGATTGACCGTTGCATTAATGTTTTCAATGTAAAGATTGCATTTACCGTACCCTTTTCTTTAACAAAACCAAACTGCTCGTCACTTATCTCTGGAGAGATCTTGTTCCTTTTTCTTTTCATAAGTATTCTAACATAATTTTTGTGGCCTGGCTCATTATGCTGATTGTTCTGTGTTGGTCACAGTCAATAGTACCTTGTTGTTTTTTTTTTTTTTGGGGGGGGGGGGGTATCGTAATGAATACCGATTGTCTTAAGACATTAGGCAATTCACCCTTTTCATATAAGACATTAAAGGCTTTTGTCAGAATGTCTATTCCTAGATCGTCGAGGGCGTCAATCAATTCTATTGAGAAGCTATCTTGGCCAACCGCTTTCCCCCTTTTTCATCTCTTTGCAAGCAGCTTCTACTTCTTCTCGCATAATCTGGGGACCCGTGTTCACAGTAGAGATTTCTTTATCCAACCTCATCCCTCTTTTGTCATCCGCGTATAGATTTTTTATGTATACTGCCCAACGTTCCAAAATTTCGTTGTTGTCGGTAAGTATATTACCGTTTGCGTCTTTAACGCATTTTCATGCCACGGCTGGGCGTTTTCCACTTAGATCTTGTATTGACTGGTAGAATTAATTGGTGTTAGATTGTTTTAGTCTTTCAATTCTGTGACATTCATGTTCAATATAATCTTCCTTTCTCTCTTACACTCACGTTTTATAATCTTATTAGCTTCTTTATATTCATTGCTGTTGCGTTCCAGTTTTCGTCTTTCATTCATCAGTTTCAAGACCTTGTCATCCATCCACTTATGTTTTGGTTCGTGTTTTTTCACAGGTGGAATAGTTTCTCCTGCAGATTCTGTGATGCAGTTCGATACTTGATTCCAGTACTCATCTATGTTTATATCTGAGGTCAAGTTTTCACTTTTTTCTTTCACGCATTCTTTGTAATCATTTCTTATTTGATTATTAATTCTCAAAAGATCTAATTGCAGTTTTGGTTCCACTTTCTTTTTCTTTATTTGTTTAAGTTTTATTTTTAGCGTGGCCTTGACAGGTCTGTGGTCACTATTACAATCTGCGCTTGAAATAGTTGTTGCGTTGCGTACGATATTTCTGAATCGATGTTGGACCAGAATAAAGTCTATCAGATTTTTATAAAGGCCACCTGGGCTTATCCATGTCCACTTCTTTCTATCGTGGTTTTTAAACCATGTATTGACAATTGTAAGGTTTTCCAATCTGCACCAGTCGACAAGTCTTTCCCCTCTATCATTTTTGGTACCTAGTCCGTGCGGGCCAACGATATTTTCAACTCTCTCGTTACCAACCTTTGCATTGAAATCACCAATTATTAAACGAATTTCATCAGATTTACATTGTTTTAATGCTTGTTCCATATCTTGATAGAATGTCTCAATTGTGTTTTCGTCACTGTCTGATGTCGGGGCGTATATTTGAATAATATTAACATTAAACGGGTTTCCTTTCAACTTTACTAGAAATAACTCTTTCTAAGATTGCAACATGATCTAAATAGCACGTTGATGTTGATTTGTCTAAAAGAATTCCAACTCCTTTTTCATGATGTTTTCCACCTGCACAATACAATACAAAATCATCTTCTTTAACTACTCCTTCTCCCTTCCACTTCGTTTCTGAGATTCCAGGGATGTTAATTTGGAACTTTTTCATTTCTTGAATAACGTTTTCAAATTGTCCTAAATGGTTTAATGTATGTATATTCCACGTGGCCAATGTGATTATTTCATTTCCCACCGGTTTGAAACGTTCAAGGTGTTCGGGACAGCTGATGTCCTGGGAAAGTTTGTTAGTGACGGTGGTTTTCCGTTGCCTTCCGTCATTGTTATTAGTAGAATTTAAATAATTGCATTTTAATTTGACTGAATTGTTTTTGATTTTTTCTTTGGCTTCTCCTGGTTTTTGTTTTTGTTTCTTTCCACCTTTATTTCCTCTTTGTGTTATTTTTCTGTAGATATGCCTTGAATAATTCAAAAGATCTCAAAATGTTCACTATTTCTAAATTCGGTGTATTATTAATCGTGTGTCGTATTGAACGTAGGTGTTGGGGTGAATAGTTATAACAATAATTAGGTGTTGTCATTTTCTATGTTCATCGTCGGCCGTTGTAATAAGATTAAAATAGCTCACTGTTGTTTTTTTTTCTTCTTAAAATCGTAAAACGTAAACAAAAATGGTCTCAATAGATGATAAAATCCTTGCCAAAATTTACAAAACTTTAAAATATTGCTAAATTAATTGTTTAAAATACACGAAATTTCGTCAAAAGCAGCACAAAGTCATGAGAAATCCTCTGAATATAAAATAAAATTCGTCACATATAGAAATAACACTTAAAACAGCCGTAAGATGCAATAATTTTAAGAGCTCTGCAAAAAGCAGCCTTTCAGCGCTGAACACATTACACATTATATAGACAGTATGCGCTTGGCTAAGAAGCTCAAGATATGAAGTGAGTAGAAAAGTGCCAGAAGACAATAGAGAATAAAAAAATTTTCGCGGCGGTGGTGGGGTTTGAACCTGCGACCTTATTGGTACAACAACTCCGCCTGGCAGGTGAGAGCGTGGCTCTACCGTGTGAGCTCTCCACGAACACTAAAATATTCGTATCAAACCCAAGTCATTTCTAGATCCCTCTCTCACCCACTTCTGAGACCGCCGATTCGTTCGCCCACCACCATCGCGAAGTTATTTTTGACCAGCAGTTAAGCTTAATAGCCAATATTCTCAACACAAACATATAAAATAGAAACGATTGAGACATTGAGTATGCTCCGGTGTATGGGGTGAATTTTTAATTCAGAAAAGTGAGTGGAGCAGGCACTTATGTTGGTAACAACAAGATATGAAGTGAGTAGAAAAGTGCCAGAAGACAATAGAGAATAATTTTTTTTTTCTGAATTAAAAATTCACCCCATACACCGGAGCATACTCAATGTCTCAATCGTTTCTATGTTATATGTTTGTGTTGAGAATATTGGTTATTAAGCTTAACTGCTGGTCAAAAATAACTTCGTGATGGTGGTGGGCGAACGAATCGGCGGTCTCAGAAGTGGGTGAGAGAGGGATCTAGAAATGACTTGGGTTTGATACGAATATTTTAGTGTTCGTGGAGAGCTCACACGGTAGAGCCACGCTCTCATCTGCCAGGCGGAGATGTCGTACCAATAAGGTCGCAGGTTCAAACCCCACCACCGCCGCGAAAAAATTTTTATTCTCTATTGTCTTCTGGCACTTTTCTACTCACTTCATATCTTGTTGTTACCAACATAAGTGCCTGCTCCACTCACTTTTCTGAGCTAAGAAGCTCATAACATTGCCATCCGGAAGTATAAATGACCAACACACAAAACTGTGTGTATCCATGAATGTTTATAGCCGGGTTAATACAGTTCAGTGAGCATTACTCATAAACGCGGATGGCAAAAAACAATAACAAAGGCCTGAGTGACGTCATCTTCGAACTATCTATATCTCATCTCATGTAGTTCCATATCTGAAGCAGACGTCGGAGGTCATCTTCCGCCAAGCTGATCTATCTCTTGCCAATTCTATTAAAGCAGCGCCACCCTTCTCAGCTTCATCTGTCCAAGTTCTTATCCCTTTCAAATACGTTATTCTTTGTCTTCCTCTTATTCTTTTTCCATTCATCTTTCCAGTCAAGGCGAGTACTTCCAAACCAGGGTGGCGGATAATGTGTCCTAAAAATTCCATTTGGCGTTTGATGATTTTGGTTATCAGTGATCTTTTTCTGTTTGCCATTTCTAAAATTTCTTCATTTCTTTTCCTTTCCATCCA
>NC_088365.1:41895979-42015979 GCF_034508935.2 Berghia stephanieae | reverse complement strand
TCATAAAACTCCTTGTGTGTCGGTCTGGTATTTCAGTCGAATACTCCCCTACGTTGATAACATTAATTAATAAATTATGCTCATATCACGTAAACTGTGTCAATGGTTGGCAGAGGAGTAAAAGGAGGAGATAGAGGAGGGTGGAGAATGAGGATGAGGAGGAGGGGGGGAGGAGGAGGAGAAGAAGAAGAAGAAGAAGAAGAAGAAGAAGAAGAAGAAGAAGAAGAAGAAGAAGAAGAAGAAGAAGAAGAAGAAGAAGAAGGGCAACAACAACAATAACAACAAGAACAACAACAAAAACAACAACAGCAACTACTACTACAACAGCAAACAAAGACAAGAACAATGGATTGCGATCACGATGAGAGAGAGATAGAGAGAGAGAGAGAGAGAGAGAGAGAGAGAGAGAGAGAGAGAGAGAGAGAGAGAGAGAGAGAGAGAGAGAGAGAGAGAGAGAGAGAGAGAGAGAGGGAGAGAGGGGGGGGGGCAATGAACAATAACATGCTGTAAAACAGATTGATATTATGTAAACACGGACCTGTTTGTTGTTGCTCTCAGCCTCTTGACAATCCAAATCTCAGGAAATAATGAGATGGAATGAATCCTGTTTTCCAGCACAGTAAATGACTTGAATATAAATTCATTGTTGTCATTCTTATTATTTTGTTGTCCGGGTTTTTGCGTTGGGTTTTAGTTTTCCTTTTTGGTTGCTTTTATGCATTACGTTATTGTTGTCGTCCATTCTAGTCCGTTGATGTAGGAATATTCCTTACTGTTTTTATTTGGTGAACCAAAGAACTTAGTTACTCTATGGTAGAAATCAAAGTATGTGACATGGGTATTGTGTAATAAAACAAGTCCATTATTATCTCATTTCATCAATGAATCATTCGAAGAATCTAATGGGGAAAAAGTTAATGAACCGTTGATAAATTGAGTAAAGTTGGATAGAGTAAATATAATATATTGAGAAGCAAACCAGCTGATAGGAGCCTTGCGGCTTGAAGTCAACCAAGCTGCAGCACGAGTCACCATTTAGCTACTGCATCAAGCCAGGGGCATGACTTGGGTGTGTCACAAGGTCGGGTTTTTATTTGTTTTGTTTTTTTAAGGGGAACTGTTTGATTTTGTTTGTTTGTTTTTGTTTGTTAGGTTTTTTCTGGGTTTTTTTTTTTTGGGGGGGGGGGGTTTGTTTTTGTTTTGTTTTTGTTTTTGTTTTTTAAGAGGGGGGGGGGTGAGTCTCTTTTAGTTTACGTTCGCCACAAAAATACTCCAATAAATAATTTCGGGAATAAAACTAAAACTAAAACCAATTTGCTTTCAATCTCTCTTGGTTATAGAAAGAGAAATGAAACAAAAACTAGTATAAAATTGTAGTAGTTATAGCTTTTTAAAGTGATGATTATGTGTGGACAAAGTTGATAAGAGGTCCCAAGTTTGAGAGTTTTTGCCAAAATGAGGGTCATGTAGATTGATCGATATTTGAAGGACAAATTTTCTGGTTTTAAATACGTGTTTTTTTCCAGGGCACGCGAGGCATGTGGCAAATTTGCTCTATCAATCTCTGGGCAATTAGATATTAATCGTGATTGGCTCTTATTCCCAGGAAATATTTTAAGTGAGTCTCAAGTATGAAGATTTATTTTTAAAACTTAAGCCAGTTTATAGTGCAATGTCCACTAAACGTGCTCAAAGCGCATTACAAGCGGTCCCTTGGCACCACCAACACTTAACATGTAGGACCAGACAAAAAGCATTTTAGCAGGTAAGAATCATAAATGATAATACATTTTGATTTATGAATAATAAATCCCCTTTATTCATCCGAGTCCCAAGGGGAAAATCGTCTTTAATGTCTATCCCATAAAGACCGATATAGTCCATGTAATGCGTCAGCGACAGAGCAGTGCCGCAGAAGTAAGCATTATGGGCGAAAGTGTCTTGCAAATGGAAAAAACGAGTTCCCGACAACGTGGCTCGCACTTGGGTCCAACAAATGTAAGTGTAATGCCCTAACCCTTCGACCATCTCGTCGCCCCCCCCCCCCCCCCCCCCCCCCCCCCCCGACTTTTTTTCAAGAGCAATCCTATGTCTAAAGCCAGCTCGTTAAGTAAACTCTTAATAGGCATTATATATATATATATATATATATATATATATATATATATATATATATATATATATATATATATATATTATGGGTTGGATTTTCGATAAACTGGAAGTTGACTGTTTTGCTATACAATGACAATATGCCTTTTTCAATGTGGTCAGAAGGTTTTACTTCAGATATCAATGAATTACGATAAAGTCTATCCTCAATCTGTCCAAAATTCTTACTCCTGAAAACAATACCTGAACTGGTTAAATTTATTGAATAAATTTTTACTTTGGACTTTAAAAGAAGCCTCAGAAATAAAATCAACTTTCAATATTTGAAATGAAATAATAGAAAGAATAAGCGTTGGGGAATGAACTGGAGTAGAGCACATTTTTACAGTGCCAATGCTGCTCAATAACGCCATGCCAGGCAGTGGATTATTTCATTAACGGGACGTATTAGGAAGGAACGAGAAGCTTGAAACGGGTAAAGATAATAGATTTACGGAAAGGACATTTGAAGTGTAAAACCCAGACTAGCCGGTTTTTCTTTCCTTTTCAAAGTTGCCTTCGCTTCCCGGAATATTATTATCATAATTCCACAATTTAAAGCGAACGTTTGGCTAGTGAAATGAACATATATAATATATGAATACAAAAAAAGTTTGTTGTAATGATTATAAATCTGTAATCCGGATTCTTAAAATTTATGTTATACATATTTGTTAACAAACTATTCTTTTCTTGTAATTCAATACTTTCCTCGAAATGTGTTAAAGTCAAACATAAATTTTACCACTGAATTATTGGATTTTATACCCAGGACAAGCAGAATGTGAATTTCATAGCACAAAATAGCACAATAACAATATACCGTGCAGTACACCATAACAACTGAAACTGACTGAACTTATCAAACCTCAACCCACGTCGGCATGTCTCACTTCACATTGTCGCTCTCGCCAACACAATGCACTCTCAACTCACACGCACACACAAACTCCCCCCCCCCCTCTCTCTCTCTCTCTCTCTCTCTCTCTCTCTCTCTCTCTCTCAATCATCATCATTATCATCGTCATCATCATCATCATCATCATCATCATCATCATCATCATCATCATCATCATCATCATCGTCATCATCATCATCATCATCATCTTCTCTTTTCTTCTCTCTGTTTTAAATCAAACTGTAATTTCTTGAAAGAAATAGAAATTTCGACAGTTTCTTATTTAATTCCTTGCTTCTCATTATGTCTCCGTCTTCCTCTATCCGTGGCTACCACTTCTTATCGGAAGGGAGCTCCAGGTTTTCCCCCACTTTCTGATCTCTCCCTCCTTTTCTCGTTCAAGTTGCTCGCTCGGGGCCTTCCTCTCAATCTCTTTCTTTAATTTTGTAATAAAAATATAAAGCGTTTTCCTGATCATGAAATTCAAATGAAATTTAAGTTCACATTTATAACCCATCGTTTAAAACGGTATTATGTCGGGTCGCCAGACAATGATTTATAATAAAAATGGCTACAAATGTTCAATTTTAGACAATAAAATTTACCCTTTTTTCTTTTTTTCATTATAAAATCAATTTTATCATCTATCAAAATCACAATGACATAATATCGTAGCAATGACTATGAATTTCTTCTCTATTTTTGTGGGGAAATACTACGTTCAAATCAAAGCGCTATCTCCACTGAGTAAAAATCTTTCCATTCATAAATAAAAAAGTTATGCAATTTCAAAGGTGTCATTTATTTGGATGACCCACAAAGATTTTTAAAAATACGGAAAGTATGAGACGCTTTTTCTGCGTTTTATTCTGGTTTGTGGCTGTATCTCGCTTAATACATTGAATATGATATTGAAAATTGGCACATTTAGGGCAAATTTCTCAGAAAATATGATGAAGACATCACAAAAGCTCTAACTTGTATATTTTTTTTAGCTGTATTGCTAGGGTTTTGTTTTAAAAATATACATAATATTGATAATTTGGAACATTTCCGAAGGGTAATTTTGTGTTAACAACCCATACAAATGATGTGAAAAATGCCTGCTAAATTATCATCAATCAAAATAGTGCTTGAGACCATGACTTATGTTGTTTCTGAGGGAGAGAGAGAGAAAAGAAAAAAGAAAAAAAAAAAAAAAAAGAGAGAGAGATAGAGAGAGAGAGAGAGAGAGAGAGAGAGAGAGAGAGAGAGAGAGAGAGAGAGAGAGAGCGAGCGTGTGGGTGTTAATTTACTGTGAGAAAAGAGAAATTGGACAATTCTATTTCAAAGAGGACAAAGATTGTTAACAAGTCGAAATTTTCAACTAGAGACGACAAAATTTACAGCCCACTGACATCACACAATGAAAACATTTTTTTTTTTTAAAGCAAGAGAATGGGTGGTTATTCAGACTTTCGCGGCAGTTGTGCCAGATGGCCACGCGTGTGGCCAAAATTGGCCAAATATAGAATTTTATTTCTGTTTTTAAATTTTATTTATTTATTTTTGTCTCAGTGACATTTATAAGTCTATTCAATTTTTTTGTTTGTCAAATTCAATTAGTTTTTTTTAAAGGGGGGCAGTCTTAGTAGTGAAAACCATGCGAGTTTCTATTTAGCCACATTTTAAATCGAATTTGGTCAGGTCTGGCCATCTGGCAGCCTTGCCTCGCTGACGTCACATTGCGTGTCAAGCGATGGGGTTGGGGGGGGGGGGGGGGGGGGGGGGGATGGCTGTCTCCTCTTCTCACTCATTGAATCGCATATTGGGTTGATGTTTTGTGATGATACGTGAAAAGTACTTACCATATTCCGATGAAGTTTGAAACAAAAATATATTAAATGTGCATATATAACCTTATTCACGGCAAAATCTTTGTCTTGATAGTTTTAGAAATATTTCACTCATTGGGCAAACATCTGTTTTTAACGGTTTTCTGGTAATTGCACGAGTGTTGCCCAGCATGAACAGACAATAGGTCACATAACCCGGAAGAGACTCGATTCTATTGGGGGCCTAAAAACTGGCCCTCATTGAATCTGTACGAATGACGAAACGTTTAAAACGCTTTTTAAAAGTGCCTCTCTACAACTATTTTTATTGAGAAATTATATTTTTCATGATTCTAGTTTAAATAAGTATTACTCTGATGATAGCTAACCTTGATTATAATTGCTTAAATCACACATGGGTTAATTAAGAGCAATGCAAATTGATAGTTATTATTTTGTAAACAGTACGAAATATCAAGAAGGAACCCTATAAAATCTGAATACTTCTATTTCTATGACAAATTGTTATATTTATGGACAATAAAGATCTATTATTATTATTATTATAATTATGATGATGATGATAATTAAAATGATAATAAGATAATAATAATAATGATAATAATAATAATAATAATAATAATAATAATAATAATATAATAATAATTAATAATAATAATAATAATAATAATAATAATATATAATAATAATAAAATAATAATGAGGATGATTATCATGACATGATTACTACTTATTACTAAGAAGACTATATCTATTTCATATTTCATTGTTATTATTTGTTAGTTCATATTCTCCATTAGCATTGATATGTACTTTTAATCTAAGTCTATTAACTTAAGAGTAATAGTAGTGAGGGATAGAAATGATATTATTCACATTGTTGGAATACAACTTGACAAGTAGTCAAGTAAGAAAAAGAAAGTGAAAAATATCCAAATCTAAGGGTGTCTACTTACATGTCATGAATATCACAACCACAAATTAATCCTCAGAAATATTTATCCAAATAAGAAATACACCATAATCTTAATCCATTGGAAGAATAATCCAGATGATTCCATTTCATGATACAATTTGTACCTCACTCTGCGTTTAACGGGCTTGTGACCGTCACATTCAAAATGTGGCCGCATTAATTTTTTTTATTTTTTTTAATAAATACATATAAATACATACATGGTCCTGTAAGTAATATTGGCAATTCTGAGGATATAAAAAGAAAATTATTTGAGAGTGTCTCTGAAATTCGAGAATTAATATTCACATTCGTGGACATAAAAATTTAACATTGGGGCATGGGTGGGGGGAGGGGGGAGAAAGGATGCTTGATAATGATGTCTTATGTTGATGTCAGCTTTCTTATCTTCCTTGCACTCCGCTCAACATTTCTATCCTCCACATTTTCCCTGCAATAATTCTTTAGCAAAATATTAACGAGTCTTGAAATTGCAGCGTCTGGTATGGAACAGTCCAATCTGAAAAAACGAGGAAATTCTTTGAATAAATGGAGATATCTACGCCTACATGATAGCTCCACTGTCTGTCTGAAAAATCCAAAACACAAGAGAACAAATTGAAAAAGTCCTTCTGAAGGACAGCTCAAACCACCACGAGAAAGCGTAGCTGTAAAAGAAGTAGTCTCAGTGGGAAACGATGACATGTTACCTTGGAGATCCGGGTGTTTTGATGCAATATAACCAGCAATATAAAAAAGAGGCATTGTCTCATCAGTTGACAGTTTACTAGGAAAGTCTGGAAGTGAATCTAAAAGCAAAATATCATTGTCAGAAAATGGAAGGTCACATAAATTACAAGCATGCGGTGCTCCACTGTAATCAACATATGTTGCCATGTTCTCCAGCATGAGCTTGTCACGATCAATGGTATTGGTATGTGAGGCATTCTCTACTGAAATGTAATAGTTACACCCTGCTGATCTGCGTAAGTGACCAAAATGGCTTTCAACATCATCCTGTTGAAAAAAAACCAAGAGCTACATAATCATGATGGAGACTGTTATCTGAGGACAAGAGAAAATGTGCCAAATCAATAAAGCACTTGCAGGTCCAGAAGAGAGCCTTGGCTGTATCTGCTGTAAGAGAATGTATACGAGTATTAGACAGTGGAGTAAGATTTAATGCCATATCAGCCCATGAGTTCAGAATATCCCGCTGGTGATGCTCCTCATCCCTGATTACTGCCATATCAGGATCTCGAAGTCGAGTCTGTCGGAGAGGATCTTTTGTATTGAAAACTTTCCATAAACATATCACATTATCAATGAATATAGCCGTATCTTTCCATGACTGTGTCGAAGCTGATGAAGACTTGAGGGCTGCACTTGTTTTTTTTCTGAAAAGACATCAAGAACAAGAGAAACTTTCTGCTTTTCGATGTTAGAAGGCCTAGGACAAACATTATTTAATTTAGACATGCGCAATGAAAATTCAGATGTTTCATGATCATATAGTGCGATCAAATCCGACCATTTAGCCATCTTCTTGTCTGTGGGGTCAGGACTATCTAAATGTGAAAAAGCAATGGTACCAGTTCTTTCTGAAATCCAATTATTACGTATGTTCTTTAACAGGTGAACTGGACCATTAAGAGGTTTCTGATTAGTTGAGACTGGGGATTTAGCAATCCAAAGCTTTTGCTCATCATCTCTGTCAAATTTCTGAAAAAAGACTGATTTACTCTATTATTATCACATACAATTTCCTCCACATTCCTCCACAGTTGTAATGACTTCAGCAACCTGTTGAAATTGAAATTCAGAAGTTAATGAATGACACGGAACAAGTCTGGCAAGGAAAGATTTTGAACCAAAAAAACATTTCACCATAATACCAAGCATTGCTGTAGCTGCTCTGTCAGGATAATCATGAGCAGAACCAAAGACTTCACCACCACGATGCGACAAAGAGGTTTTGATGTAAATTTCATCCACAATCAATATACATCCCCGGCTGCGCTCACTGATGCTCCTGAAAATAGAGGTAAATAAAGCTGTATCACTCATATTTTTGCTGACAGCAGTAATTTTCTGTAAAGTAGAAATGGATGGTAATTGTAAATAATTGCTTAGCTGTGAATAAAGAGAACGAGACAATGAATACCAACTAAAAGCAGTAAAAAGGTCCTCTTTGGAGTAAATGCGTTTATTTTTAGAGGCATTAAGAATGTGAACATTACGCTGTAGTTGTAGAAATTTCACCTGTCGAACATCTTCATCATTGGAAATTACATACTTAATCAATGCATCAAGCCCCCTCCAACACTTCACTTGCTTGTCTGGATAATTCTTTATTTTTCTGACACCCTTGTAGCATTCAAATGATAAAGCCAGAGAACCTGAGGAAGATAATATATTTAAAAACATAGAAAAATCACAAATTGGACCATCTCTACGTATACTACAGAAAGTGTAGAGCCCTCTTGCCTTTTCAAATCCAACAACACCTCCTACAGGATGGCCAAGAAGCATGTTAATAAAGCATTCATGAAAATCCTTTCCATCAAGCGAATCTCTTGCCCGAAATTCAGCCATTTCATCAATAACAACAGCTCTTGACTCTGTTGTTGCTCTGTCTGTAGTACGACAAGTATGTCTGCCAGCCTGTAGAGGGATACAAGATTTTGGAACGTTAGGGAAAATAGAAGGTGGATTAGCAGGTCGAAAGGCTCTTCCAACGGTTCGAATCATTTCAGTGTCTTCCGGCCAATGTAAAGAACACACGCCCATGTTATCAGTCACATCCTCAAATGTCAATACATTGGGCAGACGTGAAATCCAAAGCATTTTTGTTTCATCGTCAGTTGGAAAACGATAAACAGAAATCTTTTCATCTGATGCCGATGGTGGATTATCGCGAGTGGGACGATATCCACTTCGACAATTTACGACTGAGCACTTCCTCCCCATTTTATATTAAATCCTATTGGAAATCACAAATAAATTAATCCTGAAATGTTAGAATGCTGTGGAAATAAGAATCATTTCATAAATATCACTCTAAAATGGGGAAAAAATCAAATTTAACAGACTCTCATCAAAACACGCCATGCCTGATAACATTGGATGAGAAAGAGAAAGAAGAAATCTTAGGCCTTGACGAAACGAGACTCAGTGCGCATTCCATGTCCGGTATGTAAGACCTCAATGGTTTTGCCGCTTGACGTAATCTAAAATGACCTCTTTACTAATAATGTGCCAAATTTCAGGCATATTTATTGATAAAAAGCTTCGTAATTAAGTTTTAAAATAGCATATACGAAACGGCCGCGTCCCATATTTTGTCACGAATTTGGGCTCTTCGCGAGCGAAATCGAGGTCCAAGGATTTGTGTAAGAACGTCATTGCTAAATTAATATCGTTTTAGGCGGTTGGTCACATTTTGGCATCTGCTCCTCCTCGACAGAAATGCCAGATTGAGGCGATGAGTCACAAATCTCTGCCAAATACCCAATGGCTTTTATTCCAGAACAGTTGCTGTAGAATGAAATGTTCATGGTTCTAACACATAACATGCATGGTTCATAGTAAATGGTGTATCCTTAGGCCTCTGTGTGTTGATTACACAGACAATTTATTGTTTGGGTTGATTTGCTGGAGTCATAATCTGCCTTCTTACCACCGAAACGTCCCAATGTATTTCTGCAAGACTGGTCAACCTGTCCTACTCTGGAATGACATGCATAAAAAATATGGCCGGAAGACTCGTTCTTCAAATATAATCGTTCGGTTTAAATGATATTAAACTTGACAAAAACTCTAAAAACTCGCGGGGACCCAAGTCTGAGAATTATTGGGATTCTTTTTATCTGTCTTGGGTTATTCCTTATTGAATTATTTGTTTTAGTGACGTAGGAGGAAGATTATCCGTAGCAACATCATATATTTATATATGGCATTATAATATCCGCCTGGAATGATATAAAATGTATTTTCCTAGTTGATTTCAATTATCTTGGAGAAATTGTAGATGCAAATAAAGACATTACATTTATTTTAAATGACATTGCTCCTGTGTTTTAATTTTCTTATAATGACAACACTAAGTGCTAGCAGTTAATAAGGCGAGAAGTTAGTGATCGTCATCATCAGTGATTGTCTTTGTCATATTTTGCCCACAGTGGGGTATGCATCGAATAATTGTATCATTAGAATAGAAATAGAAACTGTATTTTAATTGATATTTAAACTACAATTTCATTATATTAAGTGATGGTGTTGTATTTTTATAATGATTACTCAATGATTGATCATTATTTTGATTTTAATTCGATGCTTTCTTTCCACTGTAATGATTATTTATAATCTACATATTATCAATGGTGTTGCTGCGATATTTTGCAATATTTGCAATCTGTTGCTATACTTCTGTTTCAATTTGATACATCATTTGGGCTTCCATGATGTGCTATTGATGCACTCTGCAATACTACTTGTTTTTTATATTCCAATTTATAACCGATTGGTTTGTATTGATATAGGATATCATTTTATTTTGTTATGAAAATTTAGAGTTTGACACTAAAAAAACTCCCAAAAAAGCCCCAAAAAAACAGAGCTTTTATATGGCACAACATCCACTAAATGTGCTCAAGGCGATTTACAAAGGGTCCCTGGTCAATAGCATGTAGAACAAGACATGACGCCTGTTATGCGATATTACAATTTTTCCGACAGAGATAACGCTGTTGACGGCCATCTTACATTTTACATCTGAATACGGTGGGAGAATGTCAGTAAAGAGTTGGGGGGTTTTTTCTCTAAGGACTTAACTATGCGTCAAGCGAGTGCCATACCACTAGACCACATTGCCGTTTACACTCAACATCCCTTTGCTTTGGATTGGATTTGATGTATACGACGTGAAGGGTTCATCCGTAACTTTTTAAAATCTGGATTTAGTTTGAAGAACTGACAGTGAAGGAGAAGTCCTACCTACAACGGTTTGACTTTGGAGTGGTCAACCTCGACAACTGAGGCCCATCCAAGCGAAGTTACACATAACCAAGTCTTGATACTGTAATTGGATTCAATAGTCTGATGTGAAGTCGTCGAGCAAACGGCGGCCATCGTGGTTCTAAACAAAGAAAATCGGTATTTTATTCTTCATGCTGGCTAGAACTTTTCATATGTCTTGTGATCAGAATGTATAAAAGTCAAAACATGATCAGATTTATAATGGGTTTTTTTTTTTTTTGCTCTGGATACGCTTTTGTGCTCGTCAGAGAAATATTTCATAAGGGCGTCCGCCGTTGTTCCGATAGTTAAGAGCCAGTTACTAAGTTACCATGCGTCATTATGAGGGAAGTGACGTTACGACTGTTGAAGCGTAATCTGATTCGTATGTGTGTGTACAGAATGGTTTGCAGTGACTCTGTGCTATATGTTAATATAGTGCTATCTGATTGTGTTTTAAATTACTTGTTATTCCATTCAAATGTCCCTATTGTCATGGTCTCAAGTGAGTAAAGAGCTACTCGACTATGTATAAAGATATATGTAGAATGAGGCCCCAGAATTTACTAGTTACTATAAATGAAAAACAATTAACGATTTGTTTACAATGAAATAAAAATAATGATGAAATTTAATTTAAAGAGATAAACAGTGATCGTGGCAGTTACAAATAGAGATATGAATATTTTACGTAACTTATGATAATTTGTCAGGTTCGTAAGTTTACGTTTCCAGGCAGTTGATGGGCTTGGATGATCTATTCCTCTGATAACAGGATCGGACTCGTAAAATTCCACTTCCAGGCAATTGGTAAGAGGTTATAGTGTAGTACAGCGGGCTTGGGTTTGATCCTTGAAGATTATACAATCAAAGTTAAAAGCTCCGGCGTCTTAATGGTGTAGATATAATATCTACAAAGTCCCAAAAGATAAAAATCTTACAATATATATATAGGAATAGAGTGACTGGCCGTCCGGCATAGATTGTGGAGAGAAAGTGAGTGTCGAATGTTAGACCTATCAGCTTTTATAATAAATGGCTACGTGACAGAATGTAGAATGAAAAGTATTCACTAATTAGAAATTAATTCGAGGGAAGGCTATAAAAGGAAAGACGATCTAATATTAGAAGGTAAAGTTTATCTAAGCCTACCGAAATATAACTGGAGTGAGATGAATTCAGTTCTTAATAAAATAAAATTTAATAAGATAATTGTGAACAACCTTTACTGTGACACCCCCCACCCACGTTTAAAATATATTCTTTAACCATTATGGGAAAGATAGATTTTACAAACGGAAGTAAATTTACTATCATGATACTCTAGCATTAATCCATTGTTATGATTTGTGCTACAATTAAATTATTTATTAACTAGACATGGAAATGTTTATATTAACGTAGGTATATGAATGGGCGACAATAACAATGAAAGATTGTGATTACAAATCATTGTGATGAACGACATGATGGCAATGTGATTACAAATCATTGTGATAAACAATAGTGATGGCAATGAAGCATGATTTAAGTCGATGATATGAAGGTAATTTACTGAATGAAATGAATGAAAATGTAAATGGAATATTGACATTTCAATTATTAATCATAAATGAGTGAAAATTCATAACAATAATAGATAAAGAGAAGATTTCCCAAATCATGAATGGGTATGGTATATATATCCAAACAATACTCAATGTTACATTAAGTTGGGTCATCATGTTTACAAATAAAATTATCGAATTTGTGCGTTCTGATTTGGCATAATTTGCGAGGTAACTAACAGTATGCATGGGAGGTTAAGTTATACCCTTCTCACGTGATTACACTAATCGAGAAAGTAGGTCGGCGTGAATATTTTCACAGCCTGGTATGTGAGAGATACTGAAAGTGTAATTTTGCAAAAATAGACTCCACCTTAGTACTCTACTATTATTCATTTTGTTATTTCTTATGTACGTGAGTGGTTTATGGTCCGTTTCGACCACAAACTCTTTTAGCAGTAGATATCTGCTGAATGTCTTTAAAGCAAAGACGATGGCCAGTCCTTCACGCTCTATTACAGAGTATCGTGATTCTCTGTCCAATAATTTTCTGCTTGCATATAAGCAAGGCATTAGAGTTCCCTCATGTTCCTGTAATAGTACACCTGCGATGCCCCTATCAGACGCGTCAGTTCTTACAACAAATTCTTTTGATATGTCGGGTAATTTAAGAATTGGTTCTGAACAGAGTAATGCCTTTAATTGGTTAAAGCTATTCTGACACGCTTCTGTCCAAACAATTTTGTTCGGTGACCCATTCTTTGTCAGATTTGTTAGCGGTGTCGCAATGTGCGCGAAGTTGTAAATGTATTTCCTGTAAAAATTTAGGAGCCCAAGTACTTTGCGTACTTCTTTTTTTGTCTTAGGTGGTTGCAATTGTGCGATTTTTGTTTGTTTTTCTGTCTCGGGTGTCTGTGTCCCATGACCAACGGTATGATTAATCCTGCATTTGAAGCTTCGATATTAGTAAACATAGGTTGCGACACTGTGTCTCTATCAAAATATTTTTTTAGCATATTGCATGGAATGTCTTTGTTGTGTTGTTAATTTGAATCTCGTAATTAACACCAGATCGTACTGCTAATACCTTGAATGGTCCTTTCCATGTAGCTAAAAGTTTACTCGAGTCATCGGGTAAGAGTATTAGTACTTTGTCACCAATCTCAAATTTTCTTGACTTGCTTTTTCGATCGGAGTATTCCTTGTATTTCTCTGCTTTTTTAGTGACGGATTCCTGTGCTAGCTTACATGTGTCCTCTATTCTGTCTTTCAGGTTTCTTACATATTCGTAAGCAAACATAATTTCGTTATTGTCCTCCTCATTCCCTTTACAAATGTCGGCTACTATATTGATCGGGCCGCGAGGTGATCGTCCATACATCAACTCAAATGGGGAGTAGCCTGTAGATTCTTGGGGTATTTCTCTATATGCAAATAGGATTGCTGGTAAGTATCTGTCCCAATCATCTGGTTTTTCTGCTGACACTTTTCTTAACATATTCTTTAGAGTGCCATTAAATCTTTCACAAAGACCATTTGCTTGGGGTGGTAGGGAGTTGTGAATGAGTGTTGGATTCCCATGAGTTTCATGGTTTCATGCATCATATGTGATGTAAATTGGGGTCCATTGTCCGACAGTATCTCATTTGGTATGCCTATTCTAGTAAAAATTGTCATCAATGCTTCAGCTATGTGATCCGATGTAGTTGATTTCAATGCTATCGCTTCTGGCCACCTGGTTGCGTAATCGACTAGTGTTAAAATGTGTGTATGGTTTCTATCTGATTTTGTTAAAGGGCCTATAATGTCAATTGCAACTTTTTGAAAAACTTTTTCAATAACTGGGGTTGTCTCTAATGGCAATCTCGGTATTCTGCCTTTTGCGACTCTTCTTTGGCATGTGTCACAAGATTTCACATATTCTCGGACGTCTTTAGTAATTCCAGGCCATGTGAAATTCTCGGATATTCTCTTCAATGTGGAAGAGCTCCCAAGATGTCCAGAAGTTATTGAATCGTGCGCTATTCCAAGGATTTTGTTTCTGTAAATACTCGGCGTGACCAGTTGTTTAGCTATTTTGTTTCTTTTCCTATGTAACCTGAACAGAATATCTTTTTCAATGATGTATTCAACTTTTGATTTCGTCCCTTTGTTTGCGATATTGAAATATGATGTTAAAGTCGGGTCCTTTTTCTGTTCTTCAATGAACGTGTTCCTGTCAAATTGTTGTGGTTCAAGAGAAATAGTCATTGGCTTCTCTGTTGTCTTAGTCATCTTTCTTGTTTCTGCTAGACAAGCTGTTTCTTGGGTTAATGACCATTCTTTTACATCTGTTGGGTTGTCTTTAAGACCTTTTATATTGCCAACAATAACATCAGCGACGGGGTTGGGAAGTATACAGCATTCCACTATTCCTGTATAGTATGGGGTTTCTATGTACACATTAGCTGTTTCAAAGGTTTCGACTGTGCCACTGAATGTGATGCATTGTACCGTTTTTCCAGTTTTGTCTTCGTCATTGATCAAAGATGCTTTTATTCCTACTGTACTGCATCCTGTGTCTCTCAATATTTTGCAATCAGTTCCATTAGCTTTGCCTTCACAAAAAAATATAGCGATCCTGATTTGTGAGTTTGTGTTAAAAGTGACATACCTTTCACGCAATACACATTTATATTTTCTCCTGACATTATTCGTGTCTGATTGTTTACACTTGTTTGGAGTGATGCATTTGCAGTTTCTTTTGGATATCCCACGATTTTGTAACATTTGTCTGCTGTGTGGCCTTTCATTCCACAATATTGACATTTAATTATAGGTTTGTTGGTTTTCTTATACTCAGTATTATTGTCAGTGCTATTTCTTGTTTTGTTTTGATAGGGTCGGCTATGGTCTCTATTGAACTGTTTGTTCCATGGTTTGTTACTATGATCCTCCTGTTTCACGTGCGTGTTCCGAGTGATTGATCGGCTCGTTCTATTTGAGTACTGAACTTTAGGTGTACCTGGACTCTGAGCAGCGGCAGCGTAGTATGGTTCCTTCAATGTTCTGCTAAGGGGTGTCAATGTATGTGCGCTGTTAAAGTTTTCTGCGTAGATTTTTAATTTGTCCAAGTTTTCTGGCTTTCTCTCTTTAAAGAATGCGACTAAATCTGGGTTGCAAGCTTGATAGATTCGATTCTTCAGCGTGAGATAGTAAAGGCCTGCAAAGTCGTCTTGTTTTACGTTTGCCAACTCAAGCCACCGATTTAGAAATTGAGTAATTCGGTTCACGAATGTATTAAAGTCTTCTCCACTTTCCGGTTTTGCAGTGTGAAACCTTTCCTGGTAACCATCTTCCGTTAATCTAAATCTTTTTAGTAGAGCGTCTTTAATTTTTCCATAGTCATCTGCATCTTCAGTTGTTAAGGTATAGAAAACTTTTAGCGGTTCTCCAGATAAGCAGTTAATCAAGGCTGTGGCCCATTTGCTTTCTGGCCAACGATAACCTTTAGCCTGAACTTCGAATCGGTGTAAGAAGGATTCTAAACAGTCTGAGCGTTCATCGTATGTTGGCATGCGTGGAAGTTTCACGAAAAATTCATCACTATTATTATGTTTTCTTTCATGACCGGTTTTTGTTTTTTCAATTTCCAGCATCATTTGGGTCCTTTTGGTTTCTTCTTCTGCTAAAGCTATTTGTCTTTTTAGTTCCCTTTCTTGGACTCTTTCTTCTCGTTCTTCTCTACGTATTCTTTCTTCATGTTCTTTTTCTTCTTTTACTTTCTCTTCGCACCATGAAAATATTCTTTCCTGGGGTATTTCTAAGTCCTTTGCGAGACTTAAGTATCTTTTATATGCTTCCATGTTGCAATAAATTAGTTACGATGTTTTATATATATTATATTGACAGGATACTGTTACTGACTGTTTTATTTATTTACACTTACTGGAATGAACTGTTCTATTTTTAGAAATCTCTCTCTCTTATTTCAACTTATTATGTATGTTGAATTTGATGCCTTTTATCGTTATATCTTATAAAGCAATGTGTCAATACAATGCGGAGTTATTATGACTTGTGTCAATAACAATGTGTCAATCGCGTGTACTCTAAACTATGTTACTACGAAAAATGTATCACCAATGTGTGTGACTCGTCGTTAGTTTGTGTACAATTATTCGCAATGATGCTAATATACTAGAGTGTGATAACAATAATAGGATGCCAAAATAATCCCAAGTTATCTATCACTAAATATAACACGACGGCTAGTAGACTCCTTTTATTATTATTTAGTTTTTAAAGACTCACTTTTCAGAACATAATATATAAGTGGTTTTCGGTAACAGTAATATGCCAAAAATGCATTTAAAACAAATCACTATGCAAAACAAATCACGATGTCTATAGTTACTATGTGATGCCCAACTCATGTAAAAGAGAATAATGAAGGATATATCTACCAACTCAGTTCGTGGCTGGGACCTCTCTCTTGTTCAATGGTTGTTCAACAATTGTAATTAGGCATTGAAGAGTGTTTAACAGTGATGTCTGAAATACAAAACAATAAAATATCGTAAGATTTACAATAGTTACAAAATGTGTTCACAACA
Source organism: Berghia stephanieae (assembly GCF_034508935.2). Lineage (NCBI taxonomy): Eukaryota > Metazoa > Mollusca > Gastropoda > Nudibranchia > Aeolidiidae > Berghia > Berghia stephanieae. The sequence goes on along the minus strand of NC_088365.1, from coordinate 41,998,982 downwards.
CTGAGTGATTGGATGATAGGTGAATGAATCGTTATGGAATGTAAACATATTGAAAACAATTCATGAATGAGGCAAACAACAAAATGAAATGAGTGATATAATAACAAAGTGGACAAGGAATGAATGAATGAATGAAAAACTGAGTGAATAGATGAATGAATGAATGGATAATGTATGAATGAAAGAATGAAGGGAGGAATTAATGTATGAATGATTGGATAAATGAGTGAATAAACGAATGAATGGATGAATGAATGAATGAATAAATAAATGAATGAACAATGAATGAATGAATGATTTATAAATGAATAAATGAATGAAGGAATGAATCAATAAAATTTATTCAATTTGAATGAAAGAATGAATGGATAAATTGCTATTCCATTTAAATGAAGAAATGAAAAAGAAAAAAAAATTAATCCTGTAAATAGGGAGTTCAATTAAAATATGATCAAGTGGGGCAATTAAGAGTTTTACAATTTAAACTTTAAAGTTAGATGAAATAGATATAAGTAACTAAATAAATTCAATTCTTTATATGTGTCCCCTCCAAAATGTCATGGTCTCAAGTGAGTAAAGAGCTACTCGACTATGTATAAAGATATATGTAGAATGAGGCCCCAGAATTTACTAGTTACTATAAATGAAAAACAATTAACGATTTGTTTACAATGAAATAAAAATAATGATGAAATTTAATTAAAAGAGATAAACAGTGATCGTGGCAGTTACAAATAGAGATATGAATATTTTACGTAACTTATGATAATTTGTCAGGTTCGTAAGTTTACGTTTCCAGGCAGTTGATGGGCTTGGATGATCTATTCCTCTGATAACAGGATCGGACTCGTAAAATTCCACTTCCAGGCAATTGGTAAGAGGTTATAGTGTAGTACAGCGGGCTTGGGTTTGATCCTTGAAGATTATACAATCAAAGTTAAAAGCTCCGGCGTCTTAATGGTGTAGATATAATATCTACAAAGTCCCAAAAGATAAAAATCTTACAATATATATATAGGAATAGAGTGACTGGCCGTCCGGCATAGATTGTGGAGAGAAAGTGAGTGTCGAATGTTAGACCTATCAGCTTTTATAATAAATGGCTACGTGACAGAATGTAGAATGAAAAGTATTCACTAATTAGAAATTAATTCGAGGGAAGGCTATAAAAGGAAAGACGATCTAATATTAGAAGGTAAAGTTTATCTAAGCCTACCGAAATATAACTGGAGTGAGATGAATTCAGTTCTTAATAAAATAAAATTTAATAAGATAATTGTGAACAACCTTTACTGTGACACCTATGATATTTTATTTTTTCTATCTCTTTTACAAAGCCCCCGGTAATGCCTTATCTTTTGTTATTTTATATGTTGTTATAGTAACAGTCTGTAACAGTCTTTTACATAGTTAATAGGTGAAACAGCTTTCTCAATAACTTCCCTGCACTAATATATTATTTAGCTTAGTTAAGAAATAAATGTAAAAATGATTATCATATTGCTTGTTATTCTTTAATTCTTTTCACTGCTTCGTGCCTTTTGAGATATCAGACTTATTTTTTTTTTTTTTTTTTTTGGGGGGGGGGGAAGAGAAACTCTTATCTATATGTCCGAGTAGAATGAAATCTCCTACAACCGTAGCTTGGTTTCAATCGAACTGACCCGTGACACACGCAACCAGTGAATTTAAGTAGGATTCCATGATTCGAATTTGCATCCGTCCTCATATACCGTGAAGAATTTTAAAGTGCAACTAGCAGCAAGAGCATTAATGGCTATCGTGTTCTTTGGAAATTAAAATGTGTTCTTTTTGTATACATTATGCCTTGTGGTAAGAAGTCTTAATATCGCTAATGATATCGTTTCGTCTGACTATCATCTCTTTGGTGTACTAAAACGGTATTGTATTGGAGTCCCCCCCCTCCCCCTCCACCCAAAACCCACAAAATCATAGCATTTTTGCTCAATTGGAACTTGAATTTGATCTTTCGGGGACCATTCTATTTCCTCAAATTTGGCATCTTAAAAATATGTTTGGCACAAAAATAAATAAATAAATAAATGATTAGGCAAGTTTGGCACTTTTTTTTGGCACTTTTTGGGTTCTGGCCATATGGAAGACTAGATGGCCAACGAATAGGAATTTCCCGTGGGTCGATCAGCTGTTATTAGCGTGTCATACCGGGAGTAGCTCTTTTCGTTTGATGAATAGGAAGATTGGGCTATCAATACACTCTTCTTGTCTGATGATTAGTTATGCGAGGCGCTATAGAACAGTATAATTAGGTGCCCCAAACGTAAACAAAGGTCTAGAAGCACATGGCAAACCACATGTTCCTGTCTTGACAGCTCAAGTTCCAATGTAAATTATAGAAAAAAATAACCTTTAAAATTTGGCTGTTAGGTGGCAAAAGAAACACATATCATAAATACTCGATCATGCATCAAATAATGTCTAGATATGGATATTTTATGGAACAAAAGGTAAAATTATCAAAGTTACAGTCTATCTATTTTTAGACCAGAGCAAATTATTGCGCTGGTGTGAACAAAACGAGAATTATTCGGAGCCTGATTTTCATAATAATTTAGCCTTATATTATTATTTCTGCAACTGTTAGATTTTATGTAAACATATTTTCAATACTGAAAGTGTATTGCCTACAACTCAAACTACAAAATTGGGAGACCTATATTGTGCGTAAATTATTCCGGTCCCTAACGGGAATCACTAGCAACTTGTTATTGTTTACGTTTGGGGCACCTAACTTTACTGCTCTATTTTCCCTCCCCTCGATTCAAAAGTAATCGACTTTTCGATAGATATTTCTCACGAAGTTATTTACTTATGTTTACAAAACCATTATGCTTCATACACGTTGCGCCCATAAATGTAACAATCGACCTGTGAATGATAGCAGACGCCGTTTCCATAGATCAAGTGAGGGAAGTGATCATCATTATTTTTACTAGGATATCAGTATCGCTGCTATATCGTATCGTATTGATATCGAAAATTCTGATATCGCCCAACACTAATGTAAAAAGAAGCGGGAAGTAGCTTCGGAACTGTTGACCGTAAACAGTATGTGTTTATTGGCTATAAAATAAATACTCTCTGTTATTTCTAAACAAGAAAAATAGTTTTTTCGTGACAATTATTATTTGGAAATGTCATACAGATCATACATATACGTTTGAAATTAAACTTTTAAAATTGACTTGCTTAAAAGTCTGCAGTAGAGGGGGCGCGTCCATCTTTCCACAGGAATTTTTGAATCTAGTTTTAAACTAATTCGCGTTTTTATAAAGTAGTGTGAATTGTATAAGCCTAAAGTTAACCATAATCATTGAGATAAAGATTTTTATCATAGCAACTCTTATGATTGCAAAAATCGCAAAAAATATTCCGACAGTATTGTATAGAAAATTAAGAGGTATTTAAGGTAAACATTTGAGATTTAGACCCACTGTCCAAATAAAATGGAAATGGCCCTGCGCATGGCGGAAGTCATCGTATTTTAACAAAGGAAAAGAAGACAATGCCCACTTTGTTGAAGGTCTTTTCTTTTACATTCATGGTTCTGGCCTAGACTTAGTGTTTACTTTCCTCTTCCTGTTTCTCTGTTGTTTTTTTTTTTTTTTTTTTTTTTTTGTTTTTTTTTTTTTTGTTTTGTTTTTAGGTGTTTAACGGCGCTTTCGACACTAATTAGGTCATTTAAGCGCCCGTTTCTGTCTTTTATCAATTTTTATCGGCCTTGGGGGGCCATAGCTGCTCAAAACGTGTACTGTTGTAATCAAATCTTTATAAAATCATAATAGTTACATGTTTGTTATGTAAAAATATTTATTTACAATTTCTGCAGGAGTTCACATTCCTGCAGATACTTTAAAATTGTAAGCGGATCGACCGACTGGAACAGAGACTTCAAGTCCCTGTTTTCATTATGTTGTGGCCTTATCTGTTCTAATTCTGTACATTCAATTAAAATATGGTGAACTGTTAGGTCACAGTTACATCTTCTGCAAAGGGGTTTTCCATCCCTCTCCAGAAGGAAACGGTGAGTGAGGGCAGTATGTCCGATCCGGAGTCGAGTTATTTTGACCTCGTCTCTTCTTTTTAGCCCCGAGTTGGGTCTGGGGCCGAGGTCACTTTTTAATTTGTTTTAATTTGTTATGTACGTCTCGACTCCAGGATCGTTCCCATTCCTTTCGGACGTGTTTTGTTTTTTATATTGACCTTTAAATCCGCGTGTGGGATTTTACTGCCTTCTTGTAATTCTTGGCTCACCGCCTCTTTTGCCAGTCGATCCGCTTCTTCGTTCCCCTGGATACCCACATGACTAGGTACCCAGAGAAAACAAACTTTCTTTTTTTTAATAAATAATTTATTTGCACCTTCCAAGATACTTGTGATTCTGAGATAGGATACATCCATACGTCCAGGCAAAGACACCACCATGGTCCATACATAGACCAAACATAAATTTGGATCTAACAAAACTCGAAAAATCACAAACAGACCCACATAGTTACAAACAGACACTAAAAGCAATATTACAAACATACCAAAACTATACTCACATCTTTACGGACGGTTCAAAGAGCGCAGATGCAGTAGGATGTGCCTATCACTCATCGGAAGGCACAGGATCACTTCGCCTGGATAAAAATGTTTCGATCTTTACAGCGGAATCGAGAGCAATCCTAAATGCTTTCCGTTTGGCTGAGAGATCGAATAAAAACAAATTCTTGATCTTGTCTGACCCGATGTCCGTACTTAAGGGGATCTCAAATTTTTATTGCACTGTTTCTCTGTGGCTTTGTTTTTTAACATATTTGATTTGTAGTACCACTGAACTGATTCATAATGATATAGATGCTTGTTTTGTCATGAATGATCACAAAGGGGAGGGGGGTGTGGGCCATGCTTACGTTTTATTCTAAGCGATTTAATCATTTAAAGTACACATGAATACGCTTCAACAGTCATGACGTCACTTCTCTCGTAATGACGCATGATAACTTAGCAACTGGCTCTAAACCATCGGAACAATGGCGGACGCGCTTATGAAATCTTTCTCCGACGAGCATAAAAGAGTATCCAGAGGGGAAAAAAAACATTATAAATCTGATCATGTTTTGACTTTTACACATTCTGATCACAAACATATGAAACGTTCTAGCCAGCATGAAGAATAAAAAGTACCGCTTTTCTTTGTTTAGAACCACGATGGCCGCCGTTGCTGGGCGATGTGACATCAGACTATTGAATCTAATTTGCCTTTTGCTGTTGTCCAAGGGAGACAATCCTGAAAATCAATATATTTTTAATTGAATTAGGCGATTGAAGTTTGAAAGCTGTTTTATTCAAAATTGAGGATTTTCAAAATAAAATAATGCTTAAATCATTATCGTTTTGTTTGTTAACCAAATGCTTAGCATAATGTAATAGAACTTGCTTGTTAGATTGCATTGTATAAACGTGGCTAGTTGACCATTCCCTTCTAAAAGGATCGGAGGTGAAAAAGGCACAACTCAGGGCATGTCAGTATTGTATCTATTTTACGTGTAACATTATCCTTTACATTTCTTTGTGCACTCTTATGCTTAAAATCGATTTCTTTTAAAAAGGGTTGGCAAGTTTTAAGGCATTTGGCAAGTTTTTGTGACCGGTTTGGCAAGTTGCTCTGAAAAAAAAAATGGTAATCGTCCTACAAAATGTGTTTCTAAAAATTGATCTTGTATGCCATTGGGAAATCAATATTACTCAAAGAACAAAAATCTTTCGTTTAGATGTTGCTGGAAGCAAAAAAAAAAAAAAATGAGATGAAAAAAACATTAATTAATTAATTAATTCATTCATTCATTAATAATAATAATAATAATAATAATAATAATAATAATAATAATAATAATAATAATAATAATAATAATAATAATAATAATAAATAATAATAATAATAATAATAATAATAATAATAATAAAAAAAAAAAGAAGAAGAAGAAAGAAGAAGAAGAAGAAGAAGAAGAAGAAGAAAAGAAGAAGAAGAAGAAGAAGAAGATAAAAAAAAATAATAAAAATAATAATAATAATAATAATAATAATAATAATAATAATAATAATAATAATAATAATAATAATAATAATAATAATAATAATAATAATAATAATAATAATAATAATAATAATAATAATAATAATAATAATAATAATAATAAAAAAAATAATAATAATAATAATAATAAAAATAATAATAATAATAATAATAATAATAATAATAATAATCTCTCTCTCTCTCTCTCTCTCTCTCTCTCTCTCTCTCTCTCTCTCTCTCTCTCTCTCTCTCTCTCTCTCTCTCTCTCTCTCCCTCTTCCGTAATCCAACCTCGGATTAACAAAACAAAGGTTTGAGAGAGGTTCCTATGTCTTTCGTTAGGTAATAAATCATGTCAAGGTTTGTTATTGGAGCGTTTGCTAGGTGATTGTTTTTGTTTTCTCTCTTTATTATTATTTTAATTGTATATTGTTTTTATCATAATTATTTATCGCACACTCCGCCTATAGCTTATAATTGCTCAGACAAAATGTGTTGGTTACTTTTTCTTTTCTTTTTTCTCTGTTTCTCGCCGTCTTTTGTGTGGTTATTTTGTATGTTTTTCTTTCCTTGTGTGTGTGTGTGTGTTTGTGTGTGTGTATGTGTGTGCGTGAGTGTGTGTTCGTGTGTGTGTGTGTGCGTGTTTGTGTGTTCGTGTGTGTGTGTGTGTGTGTGTGTGTGTAAGAGGGTGTCTTTTTTGTGTTTATTTGTATTCTGGGGGTGAGAAGGGTTGCGGTGGATATAATATTTGTTTGGGAGGAAGTGTATACTTTTTATTTTAGGGTTAGAAGTTAGAGAGCGATTAGTGATGTATACGTATGTAACCACTCCACTTAGACTGACACACCGTATCATCGACACTTTTATTCATAGTCCTCAAATTGTGATTGCGTTGAGTGAACGATACCTTTTTTTATTCATTTATTTCCAAAGCGGGCCATAGGGAACTTTATATCAATTTCATTCATAGAACAACGTCTAAAAGGCGTTTAAAATGAAACTGACCATATAATCATTAAATTCCTCGCCCTTGGATCGGTGTTTTTGAGAGGATTCCCATCTTCCAATCTTGTACCTGAGCATGGAAATAGTTTACTAGCAGTATAATTTTTTGTACTTTCGATCGTAGTAATGGCGCATGGCCACATTTCCACACAGGATATCTCCAGCCAGTCTTTAACTTTAAATTCTTCACCGCAGTTGAGGACAGTCTCGAAACTCGAAAGCACCTGACAATCTCATCACAGGACAGTGCATGACTATGTGGTCTGCTGTATCTGGCGTTCCCTGACAGTGGGGACAGTCGGCTGACTCCCACAGACCCCAACGATTCGTGTTTGTTTACTTTTGTATACATCTTATTAAAGGCTATTTTGAACAAACAGTCGGATTTGAGATTCATTTGGCTATAAGTCATAAGGGGATTATTCCGAAATATGCAACAATAGTTTGAGCGGCTATTACTATTACAAAAGAAATTAGTTCATTAATCTAAAAACTAATTCATTGTATAATAAAGATAGTCAATATATTTAAGTTTTAAAATCCTTACTCCAATCTGATCCGGGAGGTAAGTTATAATCACTCTAGAAAACCCGCTGGTTTTGTTTCTTTTTTGTTTGTTTGAGATATCGAGGATCAATTTCCTATTTCTGTGTCATCTTTATATCATATTATGCGTGCAATGTCTTATCGATGATTCACCTCTCTCTCTCTCTCTCTCTCTCTCTCTCTCTCTCTCTCTCTCTCTCTCTCTCTCTCTCTCTCTCTCTCTTTCTGTGAATAGGGAACAAAAGTGTGATGTCAAAAAATGGTTTCCAATCTCATTGAATGTGTATAACCACTCTTCTGGATACATACCTTGTGTAATAGATCTTCTTTCTAGTTTCAGAGTGATGGCTTCAGAGTATATGCTGGTTGTCAATAAAGATAATCCATCCTCCCTCCTTCATCCCGTCATTCTAAGAATCTGTTTATAGGTACATCCTGCTCCTAATATAGTTATGCCACCTAATGATTCAAAATATGGCCTTTATTATTCATTTTTATACATTATCCATTTTTATTCCTCTGAAGGACTAGTTACATACATACTTCCGATGATTTTGGAACTGGAAGAGTAAAAGGTGTGACGTCACAACATCTCTGCGCTGTTCATCCGCTTTCAAGTGTTAAAGAGATATTTATAAATATTGCTCGAACAAAGAATTGATCATGTAGTCTATAGACTAAGGGCTACCGTGACCCCCACTCCCCCCCCCCCCCCCCCCCCCCTGGGGATTTTACGAGACCAATTTTTCTAGTTAGTATAACATCTAAGCTATCCGTTTATGGCCGGCTGCCAAAAAAATAGTGTCATCTTTACAGAGTTATTGCCCCTGAAAGGTCATTCGGTGCAAAAATTTCTAAAAATTCATAAAATGCATTTTGGTATTTTAAAACATGTCTAATTTAATATAACTAAATATTATGTTTGAAACTGATGATTTGAGGGTCATTTTGAAATACATACAAACTATCTTTACTAATGACAAATAGAAAATTAATAAACAAAAACATCATTTTCTCGAAATACATATTATAGCATTTTAGGATGAGAATGTGAACTACTGAGAATAGGTGTCTTTGAAATACATTTATATTATAATTATGACACACACACTCACCAAATTCACACATAATATATATATATATATATATATATATATATATATATATATATATATATATATATATATATATTCTGTTATGGTTTGAGAGGTATGGAACATACTCATTTTTCTTAACAGTTCATCATCCACCCATTGGTCACAGTCTGAAAAATCATCCTCTGATTCAGAAGACCATTCCTCTTCACCATCCTCTTCCTCAATGTCATCTTCTTTAGGTTGCTGTTCATCAACAATAATGTTAACTAGTTCTTTTGGTATAATGTCATCATCTCCAAACCAGTCGATCACCAGACTACCAGAAGCTGTCCTTTTCCAAACGTTTTCCTCGGGTTTTGGAATTTCAGGGAAGTTTGACGCTGCTTGCTTCCAAACCATTGCTTGAAAGTTTGCTCTCTTGCTATGCATCTGTAGACCTTTCTTACAGGGAGGGAGCTGGGACAAATCAATGCCTTTACAGTGGGAGAGGGGTCTGTCTTCTCCAGGGGTGAATCTTTTTCTCACCGTATCAGCTCTTAGTTTGTTGACGTCATTTGCTCTGCTGTCTCCATACATTAGACACACAAACTTTTCAAGCTTTGATAAAACATCTTGATGTAGCACTTCTTGATTTCCCAATTCAGAAAATAAGTGTGTGAAATCTTGGTGTTTTGTCAATAGGGCAAATGGACGTACTTTTCCTTTTCCAGCAAAGCAGCTGGTAGTCTCACAACCTGTGAAACTGTGAAATCCCAACATAGCGTCACAAATTTCTGGTGATAATTTGCTAGAAAGGTTTTGTGATTTTGAGAAGCCTTCTCGTTTTCCCCTGAACCTGTGTCAAAAAGTAAAGGGACTTCAATTTTCTTTGCAAATGCCAAAAGCAACAAAAAGACATCTGTATCTGGTGATCTTACTACAATTTCTTCCTTCCTTGAATGTTGAACTGCATATGTACAGTGAACAATAATTTTGGTGTCAGCTTCTTCGTGACTGCAATCCAGCTCAGGCATTGGTCTAGAGTCTGTGGTTATTCCATCCTCACTGCTCAGCTGTACACATGTGTTTTCGATCGCAAAGAAAATGTTTCTGCCTTGGAGTTTTGATGCATATTTGTCTGACTCCCATTCTTGTAAAATTAGTTTCATTAGGTTTATTTTATTCTCCCCACTTGATAGAAATAGCTTCCAGTCGCTTGGCACTTTTGTTAACGGTCCTCCAATAAGAAAAGTGTTATTTGAAGAATCACCCCTTCGAGATCTTTCTGTTGCTTTTATTGAATCCTCGAGGTATCTGTTTGTAATGAAATGAAGGTCTGTAGACTTTGGGAGTGTGCTGAACAGTTTCAGAGCCAGTTCACCAAATGTTTCTGGTAATGAAACCAATGCTTGGAGAACTGCATTGCCATCAACAATGTAGATGCTCTTCAGGAAATTCCTTCTTGAGTCAGCAATTTCATATTTCTCCATTCTATTCATAAGTGTAGCTTTGTTTGTCTTCAAGAAAGATCCATCACTTGTTGCTAAAGCCCACGGAACTGGGCTTAGTGGATAGCACATCACTTTATGAAGATCAATGTTATGACACTGGCTTAACATGAGCAACTGGCCAAACATATCTCGTTGGGCTGTAATTTTCAATGTTTTCGTTTTGTTGGAACTTATTTTACTCTGACGAGCATCTTTTTGAGTAAATTTCTTCCTGCAGCTTTCATGGTACTTTGCTTCAGGTGATATCAGACAATAATTTTCTGTCAACCCTATCAAGCGGCTATTTCCTCTGAAATGGGCAGCTTCACATATGTACGATTTTGAAGACTCTGTTTGACACTTTACAAGCTTATCTTTTCTTCTGTTTACATATTTCTCTTTTCGCTGACAAACGATACATTCATCTGGAAAACAAGGTCCTGTCAGTGATTCAACACATCTTCTTTTAAGACTATTATCTTCATTACTGTCGGATTCCAGTTTTCTCTTCTTTTCAAGCCGTACATATTTCAGGCTAGTGAAACTTTTCAAACAAGGACGATGGAAGTCATGTTCTTGACATGGGTGATCTGGAAGATTGTCACAGATGTGTGCACATCTTACATTGATGTCATCACTCTCAAGTCGAATTATCTTAACTTTTTGAACATTTTCCCATGCCTCCTCTGTAAAAGTTTTTAAGAAACCGTGATTTGCTAAATTGGGATAATGAATAACACAGGTTTTCTTCACTGTCTTTGGTAGCTTATGTCTATCTTTTTTCAAAGAAACAGGCTCTTCGGAAGCCGTTACACAATCAAGTTGATGAGTTAATATATTGATGTGAGCTTATAATGTCAATTTATTTTGTCATATTATTTCATTCTGAAATTTAAAAAAAAGAAAGAAAAAGGTTAGGAACAATCGACACTCTAACAATGGGGAGGATTACTGTACTCGGTAGTCATTTTGAAATCAAATTTTATAAAAAGAGCTGGCTAGTCTACTAAGACAACTAATCAATGATGAATTATTTAATTTTGGGTCAGGCATACAGAAAGAGTTCTTATCTTAGGTCATATCTAAGGGCAGGCACACGAAAAGGAAACATATGGAAAGGGACACATGAATGTAAACAGTGAAACACAAAGCAGAATTTTCATGTCAACACAACTTTGTTCTCATAGAACGACAAATCAGATGATAGGGTATACTATAGATATCAGCATCTTTCACATTTTCCCATCTATTAAGCATGCTATCATTTAGAGAAAACCAACAATATGATGCTTTTCATCTTAGTTGGTGTTATCTTAATACATGTAGCAGGCTTTATGGACTTACTTATGGACGTACTTTATGATGTCAGCTTTTATCAGTTATAATATGAAAACAGGCAATAGGCAAGCACAAAGACTAACCCTCATTAGTCATAGGTTTAAAAAAATAATTGAAGCATGTTGTTTTCTTTTGGGTGTTGAAGAGGATATACTATTTTGGTCTCTCTGACTAAACCTACATTTGGGCACTGATATTGATATAACCTATTTGAGGTGCTAGCGCCCTAAAAAGGCCAATAAACAAACAAAGTCTAACCTGAAACCGAAAATACCGAAACTATAGAAAAATATGGGAAGGGACACATGAATGAAAACAGTGGAACACAAAGCAGAATTTTCATATTTTATGTCAACACAACTTTGTTCTCGCAGAAAAGACAAATTGAATGATAGGGTACATTATAGACATCTGCAGTTTAGTGTTACTTTTTTCCTTTCATAAGTACCAATGATGAATCTAATAATTCGCATTATAATATTTTTCTATGACAAGAACTGCAAACCCTTATTTTTTAAATAGTTATTTCAGCAAAGCTGACACTGAAAAGCTGATTTCAGTAATTACCTGGACCCTCCCCTAAAAAAGTGAGTGAGCATCATGCTTACCGGCCCCCCCCCCCCCCTCCCCCCCAAACCAGAGTCAGACTAGATGTGACCCCCCCCCCCCCCTCCCCATCTCTCCTTGGGCTGATGTAATTAAAAAATGATCCCTAAGTACCAAATTTCTCCTGTCATATTACAATAAACTGCTTTCATTTTGCTATAAACCTTTCTCTAATCCACCAAGGGGAATAACTGCTCTGTCAACAGTACAATCACAAAATATCCAATATCTTCAAAACTAGTGAATAAAAATTTACGAAATTTTTTATTTAGGTCTAGCTATACACAGGCTATAACACTTTCTCTTTGATGTATATAGAAATATGTAATGCTCTAAAGTTATATAACAGTGTCTGTGAAACTTTTTTGAAAATTTGAATATTTTAAAATTCATCCTTGAAGTTCATACATACTAAATACTCTGAACCTTGAATTTAGTTATTATTTATCTAATATAGTCTATATACATCAGTGCAATCCAAATTTGTGACATGTGTGATGAAAACTAAGGAAGCTATGGCACTTCAAAGTTTGGCAGTGGCAAGCTCATTTTAACGCACTTGATGACCTTTCAAGGGCAATAACTCTGTGAAGATGACACTTTTTTGTTGTCAGCCGGCCAGAAATGGAAAGCCCACACGTTATATTTACTTAAAAAATTGGTCTCATAAAATCCCCAGGGGGAGGGAGTGTTTCGCCCATTGGCCCTGGGTCTACTAGTGTTTATTGAGATGTGGAATTCCGAGGTCGCTTGAGACTAGCATTGATTATGTTTGTATGAAAAATAGCATTAGGCCTGCTGACTGTCACTCACATTTTACATCAAAATAACAATATTTCCTTTTTAAAATTGTCATTTTCGAAAAATAAAAACTGATGATAGGAATATGGGCTGCCAAATACTGGAGCCATCCGTCTGGCTTAGTAAAACCACTAATAGGGAAACACATTTTTTAAATGTCCAAGAGAAGAAAATAATTGTTTTGTAAGTGTCATGTTATATAAACAAATAAATAGGTTAATAGGCCTCATTATTCGAAACAACTAGTTCCTTTCATTTTTCACCAGTAAAATTCGGGAAGTCATATAAATTGCAAAGTTAAGTTTTTCAAATTGACCTTTGTCTGTTCCTAATAATAAAGCAGGAGAGCGAGGCGGTGGATTGTATTACCTGAAGACGAAGACGATAAAGATGTGCAAGTGGTGTTGGTAGTGGTTGTGTTGATTGTGGTGGTGGTTGGTGTTGGTGGAGATGCACTATTAAATGGGCATTACTATGCGCTATAAAATGGGCATGACTCACTTTGACATATTATCTTTCGATATTAAGGTCGTCCGACTTTGCAGCTTCGGTTGTTTTGCAGATATCAATGCTGTGAAAGCAACCCACTCGTGTCTATTCTGTTCTCTCATTCTCGGTAATTCCAGTGAACCTATTTGTGACGAGCCATTTGAACTAACAGTAGGTCACATAACCCGGAAGAGACTCGATTCTATTGAGCGCTCAAAAAAATGGCCCTCAATGAATCTGCACGAATGACGTAATGTTTAAAACGCTCTTTAAAAAGGCATCTACAACTAAACCTAATTGAGAAAATTATATCTCCGATGATAGCTAACCTTGATCATAATTGCTTAAAACAAACGTGGGTTAATTAAGGGCAATGCAAATTGATAGGAATTATTTTGTAAACAGCAAGAAATATCAAGAAGGTACCCTATAAAACCTGAATACTTTCATTGATGATGATGACGATAATAATAATAATTATTCTTATTAAAATAATGATCATGATAATAATAATAATAATAATGATGATGATGATGATGATGATGATGATGAGTTTTATTTGATACCAAATTAAACATGTCTGCCCATGTCACTAATGTAACTAGATCCTGTAATTCTTATCTTAGATCGATTGGTGCTATACTATTAGAAGGCTTCTTGATATTGATACTACTAAACTTCTTGTTGTCTCTTTGATTTTTAGCCGTCTTGAATATTGCAATAGCTTACTCTATGGTTGTGATAAAAATGTCATTATCGACTCCAAAAGATACAGAACAAAGCAGCTCGATTGGCAACGTTATCTAAAAAGCGCAAGCATATTACTCCGACTTTGGAGGACCTACACTCGCTACCTGTAAAGTTTAGAATTGAATTTTAAATACTTACCCATGTTTTCAATTGCTTAAACAATTCTGCTCCTGTTTACCTTCAGGAACTTATCCACCTTTATGAACCCAATCGAAATCTAAGATCTGCTTATTTAAATATCCTAAGGGAACCCCCAAAATCGTTAGTTTTTCATGAGAAATCATTTGACCACCATGCTTCCCCCCCCCCCCCCCCCCCCCCCCCCCCCCCCCCCCCGACTGTGGAACTGCATCAATATTGACACTAAAAATAATGAAAATCCACTTATATTTAGAAAACGGTTAAAAACTGAGCTTTTCTGTAGGGCATATAATTTGGACTCTTAGTCTGTATTTTATAATAATATATTATGTTATCATCGAATTTATGCGGTTTTTAACATGCCAGTTCTATATTTGTGTATGATACATGATATGTATGATGTGTTGATGTAAAGCGCCAGTGAGCAATTCTAAATTGGAACTAAAAAAATAAACAAATAAAAAAATGAGCTTTTATTTTTTATGAGCAATATCCACTAAAATGTGCTCAAGCGCTTTACAAGGGGTCCCTGATCAACAGCTACATTTAACATGTAGGACGGGACCTGCCGCCTGTTAGGCGATATTACAATTTTTTGGACAAAGACACTGCTGTTAACGGCCGGGTACTTATTTTACACCTGAGTACGGTGAGAGAATACGAGTCCTTTTGCAAGGACTCAACTATGCGCCGAGCTCGAACCCAGGACCTTCTGATCCGAAAGCGAGTGTCATACCACTAAACCACTAAGCACTATATAAATTCATTATATTATATTATTATATATCATGATTACTACTTTTTACTATATCAATTACATATTTCATTGTTATTATTTGTTAATTCATATTCTTCATTATAATTGGCATGAATGTACTTTTAATCCAATTCTATATTCTTATAGTAATAGTAGTGTTGTGTAGAAATGCTAATATTCACAGTGTTGGAATACAATTTGACAGGTAAGAAAGGGAAAAATATCCAAGTCTAAGCGTGTCTACTTACATGTCATAAATATCACAACCACAAATTTATCTTTGAAATATTTATCCAAATAAGAAATACCATCTTTTTCCATTGGAAGAATTATCTAAATTATTCCACCTCATGATGCCGACGATACCCAGATATATAGCATGTGTTTGCAATCCGATATAGTTTCAAAGATAACTGTTTACGAACCATGCATCAACCACGTGATGAGATGGATGTCTGCAAATAGATTAAAATTAAATGGCGACAAGACCGAAGCCTTATTCATTGCAAGTTCCAATAATAAGACAGATCCATTTACACTAGCACTGACAATCAACGATAATGATAAAATACAACTTACAACATCAGCAAAAAATCTTTGCATCACCTTAGAGAGTGATCTGTCTATGAACAAACATATTAACAATGTGAGAACAAGTGCTATCTGCATTCTAAGAAATATCAGAGCAATCAGACCATTTATTAATAGGGAAACTTGCAACAAATTGGTAACATCTTTGATATTCCAGAAAATGGACTACTGCAATGCACTGTTTGTTGGTCTCACAAAGGACAAAATAAACAAACTCCAGAAAATACAGAATATGGCAGCCCGTGTTGTACTGCAGAAAGACAGGAAAACTGCAGCTCCCGAATTACTACAGCAGCTGCATTGGCTGCCAGTGGACCAGCGGATTATATTAAATCTCAATAAATTGAAAACACCCCGCTGTCGAGTGAAGGCTGCTGAACGCGCCTTTCAGCATTCTGGTCCGAGGTTGTGGAATTTACAGAGATACGTTCTTCGTCTTCACTAGAGGAATTCAAGCGTCGATTGAAGACATTCTTATACCGACAGGCTTTCCTTTGATTATGTGTATAATTATTAATTAGCGTTGTTCGTGTACTGTGTTAGGGCTAAATGATTAACTCACTCAACCCTAACACCGACTATATCCGTTGTTTACACGAGTTACTTTTACCCCATGCCTATTTATTACATTTTTCTGAGACAAATTATGAGCGTAATATCAAAGCTACTGTTTTTCAGTTTTTGCATGTTAATGGTAGTTGAATAAACTATCTAGACTATGTTAATGCTCATTTTTAACACATTTTTTTTTCAATTTTGAAAAGTAGGTAGCAAAAGTCTCTAGGATTGAGTGAGTTAAGTTAATCTATGTTATGCGCCCAGAGCCCTCCTGATGAAGGGATGTTTGGCGCACTACAAATCTATACCATTATTGTTATTATTATTATTATGCAAGTTGTACCTCATTCTGCGTTTAACGGGCTTGTGACCGTCATATTTCAAAATGTTGCCGCATTAAGAAATACATATAAATTTATACATGGTCCTGTAAGTAATAATATTGGCATGCTGATGATATAAGAAGAAAATTATTTGAAAGTGTCTCTTAAAGTCGATGAGAATTAGTATCCGTATTCATGGACATAACAATTTACATGGGAATTTTTTTTTAAATGATGCTTGACAGCGATGTCTTATGTTGAAAAAGGAAGGAAAATAGCTGAAAAGGGCGAGACGCGTAGAATTTCAAATAAATCGGCCTCCATTGTTGTTTGCACCCTGCTCAAGTCTGGCCTTCTTGACAGCTTTGTCAGCCTGTTCCTCAAATTTCCCCTTGGTGAGAAGTTCAGATGGCATCCATGAAGTTTATCCCAGCTTCACGCTTCTAATCTGCTCTCGCTCCTGTTTCTCCTTAAGTGATTTCTCAAGGTGAGAATGGGCAGACTTCATGTTTTGAATTAGAAAGGAGATGGTCATGGAGATGATCAGCTTTATGGAAGTACTGGAAAGCTGACTGTCCAGATGACTTCAATCCATATTTAATAGCCTGTAGTGCAATGTGCGTTGAGATATCCATGTTGAGGGATTTTCTGTGGATAATGTCATCCATGTCACTGAAGGAACTTTCAACTTGAGGGCCATGAAAGCATGTTAGAACTGCCAATGCCATTTTCACGGTAACAGGATATTTATCCTTCAGTCTCCACCAATATTTTCAATCCTGCAACCATCAACACAGGCAAATATTAGTCCAACTGAAGTCGATGAAATTCCATATCATAAGCATTCCTCGACTCTCAGCATTTGTGAGAACATTGGTGAATAAATCTGGAAAAAAACTTACAAAAGAGTGAAAATGGAGAGGCTTCGTATGGGAACAATACAGACCATGGACGTTACGGGTACAAATAGTTCGTCAGCACAACAATACACAAATTAACGTGGAAAACAAATAAAATGAAATGCAAAATAACCTGTGTCGTCTGTACTCAAAGGTGGTTGGAGTATGAATCAAACGTTAGCGTGGCGTGAGGGTGTCCCAGGGGTGTGATAAGCATGATAAGCAATTTTTTTTTGTGGAGTTTTTTTTTCTTTTTTTTTGTTTCTCCCAACAGTCCAGGTGTTCTTTGAATGCATTTGTTAGAATCTTGTTTAAAACTTTTGCCTTGACATAATATTGGAAGGCAAAATTGAAACGTATTCAAAACTTTGCATTGGCTGTTGTTAGTTATTTTTTATCTTATTATGTAAAATTTACAGCAGGCATTAAGTCAGTTTCGTCTCACCCCCCCCCCCCCCCCCCCCCAAAAAAAAAAATGTAACAGAGATGTAAAGAGTGTCTGGAGCGGAAATAATGAAAAAGAGTGTCTATGCAAGATAAGAAAGCAGACTGATCTTATCGACCCCCTGTAACTAATCCATTTTAATCCAACACGTGTGTTAACTGAATAAAAGTGCATTACCAGCAAATATCGATTCAAGTATTACAAAACAGATAGTTAAGGTTTAGTGAAGATCGTATCATTGCCCGGACGGACGACCTTGATTGTTGCACAACCGACACTGACAGAACACTTTTTAAAATTTTGGCCAGAATCCAGAAAAACTTCCAATATCGGGCGAATAAATGACTCTCCACTCGATTGATATAATTTGAAGTACAGAAGGACTATGACCAAAATAGGAAATGTGTTTTAGCAATGCTTATCTGTGCAGTCTAAGATCGCGATCAACCAGTTTTATAGTCATCTAAGCAGGTGACTGCATACACGATTAATCTCACATTGCGGTTTGTTTTTTGTTTTTTTGCAAAAAATAATCCCAAATTTTGCAAGCTAAAAAACAGCAAAATTTGCTTCAAAAATTGCAAAAAGGTGCGATTAATTTTCCTAAAACCCGTAGTTCATAAAAGAGAAAGGTAGGTATTTGTTTTTAAGGATTTCACGGCGCTTGCAAAAAATGCAAGTTCATATCAGCGCCGGTAAAAAGGAAGAAAATGGGATAGTAAAAAAGAAACTTAGATCTACTCTTGATTAATTAATAATTATCTTTCACGTTCTATGAGCTATCAAATTAAAAGAAAAAAAAGTCTTTTTTTTTTTACCTTTTTTAAAATTATTATAATTTTTGTTTATTGTTTTATTTTCTTTGCGAAATCTCGAAAATTTGGAAAAATTTGCAAAAAAAATTGCAGATTTTGTTGCCGCAAGTGATGCAAAAAATTGCCATGTAATGTAACGTGTTAGCCCTAAATATAATTGGGTATGGGTATTACAAATTCTCGGATTTTCCGAATATTTTCTGATTTTGTTAAAAATATATAATGATTCAAATATCCTTACGGTTTAGTAGTCCAAATGTTCAAATCAAATGCTGAAGAAAACAAATATAATTGACTAAACGAATGCATTCAAATCACATGGTCGTCAGACGCTGTAGCTTCCTCCTTTTTCACTTGTTTAATTAATCACAGCGGTAAAAGTCCTCCATGTGTTTTTATTTTGCGCAAAACATATCAAATGTTTCAGCTCTTTAAACAACTCTGTGTTTCTGTATCTATGTCAATGAGTCATCGACGTATGTATTATTTTGATGTGGTTAGTTGTTTTCATACTTACGTTAGTGGTGTAGTGGCCAGTGGCATCTTTAGGTTTGTAATTTTATTTCAGGTCACAGTTTAGATTTCCGCGATTTGGATATAGTATGGTCTTGCTTTACATTCTATGTATACGTTTGTTTAGTTGTTTTTTTTTTCGTTGAATCAGAGATCCTTGTGATTTTGATAATTTTTTTTCGACCAGGTATTTTTGGATGGGATGCATTCACCTTTTTATTTTTTTTTCTCTCCTCTTGGAAGGACGCACCTTTTGATAAAAGTGATAAATCAAAGAGCAGGCACTGGTATAAGATAAAGGTCTGAACAAGTGTGTATGAAACAGTGCCAGACAAATCAGAGGGATAAATACAAGAAAACAAAAACAGCCTGCGTTGTCTAGCACTGTTACATACAGACCTTTTCAGATTTTTATCTTGCGATGTCAGTCTAGTCATTCTATAGGAAATGTGACTTAACTTTGTAAATAAATGATAATATAATTCATTTGAAAAAAAAAGCATATATAACTTATAACAAATAAACATGAGAGGTATCTTATAATATTTATAATGCCTCTGCTGTGAACCCTGATATGTGTGCATCTCTTTTGTCCTGTATTAATCATGCTATTTGGGTAAAAGGTAGTAGCTAAGTCATTCACGTTCTGTAATGTTTTTACCTTTGATTTTGACATTATAATTAGTGTATTAAAAAAAAAAGACCACTAAAAGTTTATGAAAATTCTTGTGCAGCATTATACGTCATTTGATCAATTCAATGCTAGAGGGTCTAACTGAATTATTAAAGGTAGCTAGACTAGATCAACGTATACTGTAAACGTGTCTGAAGAATGAGGCAACTGATTCCAAATAAATAAGATTTATAAGAGCCCTCTCGGTAAATTTAAATGTGTCTGCCGAAAGATTGTGAGTTTATTGAGGCCTACAGCCTCAAATTGGTTTCACCTAGATGCTGAATTAATTCAATCAAGAGTCACATCTTGAAACATTGGTTAGATTTCTATGAAACAGAAAGAAACGTAGCAGTAGCATTACAATTTTTGATTAATTATTTTGGTATCTTGTTCATTCTAGGCGACGGGCTAGAATTTGAGTCGAGTTTCACTCTGGGCGGCGCAAAGTTGAGTCCTTGGAAAATGCACTTTACTCACATTCTCTTACCGCTCTCAGGTGAAAAATGAGTACCTGGCGCAAACAGCGTTGTCTCTGTCAAAAAACAAAAAAAAACTAAACAAATTGTGATAAGCACTTTTCAAGCGTGATGCCTCGGCCCAAATGTTAAATGTTGTTGTTGGCTGGGGATCCCTTGTAAAACGCTTTGTGCACATTTAGTGAAAAAATCTTACGAACTACGATAGTAGGATTTTTGTAGCCAAAAATACTTATACATGAAGGCTTTAATACAACCATTTAACAACTCTTCGGACCCCCCCCCCCCCTTCCCCCCAACAAACAGACCAAAAAATTTTTTTTTAATTAACAAACAACAAAACAAGTACCAAACTGGTATAATGGTATAATGGTCACTGTGACATCGCCATACAAAATTAGAACGCCTTATAGCAAATACTACTATCGCGTGGATTTGCATCGTTAGCCATGCCGGTAAAGAAGAATGATAAAATCTATACAATAGGATTCAATAGTCTGATGTCACGTCCGCTTAGCAACGAGCAGCTTGTTCTAAACAAAGAAAATCGGTAGCTTTTATTGTTTATGCTGGTAGGACTTGTTCACATGTCATGTGATCAGAATGTATAAAAGTCAAAACATAATCAGATGTATATTGTTTTTCTCCTCTGGATACACTTTTATGCTCGTTGGAGAAGCATTTCATAAGGGCGTCCCCCATTGTTCCGATAGTTTAGAACCAGTTACTAAGTTACCATGCGTAATTACGAGGGAAGTGACGTCACGACAGTTGAAGCCTATTTTGTGTTGCATATTTTCGATTTTTACTTCGATGTGAATCAGGCCTAGTTTTTCTTGAGTCTCATCTTTTTTCTGTTGTATATTTGTTTGTTTGTTTGTTTGTTTTTTGGGGGGATTGTAAAATGGTTTCTTTTGGAGTTTGGATTTGTTCCGGGAGGGATTGTATTTGATTGTCGTATTTTATTTTAAAAATATTTAACAGTCATTGAACAATTGTACTAAACACATAAGCGTAACAATATTATGTTAAGGTTTTGATATTTCTTCTTTTTGTTTTTTGGGTGGGGGTGTTTCCTTTTTTCTTTTTTTTTCATTGATGTTGTTTTGTTTTATTTTCTATGTTTGTTTTAGATCTTAATATTTTTGAACACCAGTTATTAATTATTTGATAAAACGCCCAGCGATCCTACACAAGCTTGAGGGCTCACAAAGGCACACAATTTACATACACACACACACACATACACACATACATACACACACACATACACACACATACACACACACACATACATACACACACATACATACACACACACATACACACACATACATACACACACACACATACATACACACACACACACATACACACACACACACACACATACAGGCGAGCGCACCCCCCCCCCCCCCCCTTCCCCAGCCACATACAGAGAGAGAGAGAGATAGATAGATAGAGAGAGAGAGAGAGAGAGAGAGAGAGAGAGAGAGAGAGAGAGAGAGAGAGAGAGAGAGAGAGATTGGTAAAAGGAATATAAAACAAGTGTGTATGTATGTTGACATTATTTTTGACAAAATACCTAAAAACGACACTACTCAAATTTTCAAAGACACATTCATCAGACCAAGATTTTTCGACAGTGACAAAGCCTCATTTAATACTAACAGTAATCGACCGGACATTTTAAAAATCAACAAAGAAATTAAAACAGCCCAAATTGTTGAAATTTCTGTCCCATTTGATGCTCATATTAACAAGTCTATGGAATAGCCTCCCAGCTGAAGTGGATGAAAACGGTTGCCAACATGCCTTCACGCGATTGCTAGAGTTCACAACGTGACTTTTTAATCTATGTGTGTGGGTTTTTTTAATATTAGTATTATGTGCAGAGTTTTTAGCAAGTTTAAAATGTAAAACCCTACAAACTGTGGAGTGATCCTCGACAATATTGGAGGTTTCCACAAGACGAAGAAGAAGAAGAAGAAGAAGAAGAAGAAGAAGGAAGAAGAAGAAGAAGAAGAAGAAGAAGAAGAAGAAGAAGAAGAAGAAGAAGAAGAAGAAGAAGAAGAAGAAGAAGAAGAAGAAGAAGAAGAAGAGAAAGAAGAAGAAGAGAGGAAGAAGAAGAAAGAAGAAAGAAGAAGAAGAAGAAGAAGAAGAAAGAAGAAGAAGAAGAAGAAGAAGAAGAAAGAAGAAGAAGAAGAAGAAGAAGAAGAAGAAGAAGAAGAAGAAGAAGAAAGAAGAAGAAGAAGAAGAAGAAGAAGAAGAAGAAGAAGAAGAAGAAGAAGAAGAAGAAGAAGAAGAAGAAGAAGAAGAAGAAGAAGAAGAAGAAGAAGAAGAAGAAGAAGAAGAAGAAGAAGAAGAAGAAGAAAGAAGAAGAAGAAGAAGAAGAAGAAGAAGAAGAAGAAGAAGAAGAAGAAGAAGAAGAAGAAGAAGAAGAAGAAGAAGAAGAAGAAGAAAAGAAGAAGAAGAAGAAGAAGAAGAAGAAGAAGAAGAAGAAGAAGAAGAAGAAGAAGAAGAAGAAGAAGAAGAAGAAGAAGAAGAAGAAGAAGAAGAAGAAGAAGAAGAAGAAGAAGAAGATGAAGAAGAAGAAGAAGAAGAAGAAGAAGAAGAAGAAGAAGAAGAAGAAGAAGAAGAAGAAGAAGAAGTCATTCCAGCCTAAATTTTAAAAGTACTTTTCTTTATGCATGGAAATAAATGCTCTTGGATATAGGTCCGAGGTTATCGTTCTTTCTGTAGGTAGCCTCGGCTATGTCCATGGTAGATTTGTGAATGGCTTAAAGATTCTGGGCATTAAAAGCAAAGAAGCAAAAGTCCGTTCAAAATATATAAGCAACAGTGCCATCATTGGCTCTTACAAAGTTTGGAGACAAAGATGTAAAATTCATCATGATTATTAGCACTACATATTAGATAATATAGATATTTGTCTATTTATATATCTATATCCCTCTATCTATATGTATCCATCTATTTGTCTAATATTCCAAATATATCAATTTCTATATTTATTGTAATAATCGATTTAATTTTTCATTACTGTTATTATTATTATTATTATTATTATTATTATTATTATTATTATTATTATTATTATTATTATTATTATTATTAGACGTCTATTATTATTATTATTATTATATATTATTATTATTATTATTATTATTATTATTATTATTATTATTATTATTATTATTATTGTCATTTTACATCATCGTAATTATTAGCATTGTTGTTATCATCACCACCGTCACTGTTATCAACATTATTATTATTATGATAGTGATAGTGATAATTATTATTATTGTTATTATTATTAATAATATCATTGCTACCGTTGTTACTGTCATCGTCGTCGTCTCAATCACCGCCATAGCCACCACTGTGATTGTCATCATCGTCGACATCATCATTATCATTGTCATCATCGTCATCATCATCATCATCATCTTCATCATCGTCGTCAACATTAATATCATTATTACCTCTGGGACATTTTGTGGCAGAGTCTGAAACTTCACTGTTCAAATTAATACTCCAGCTCTATACATTGTACACTATTTTAGGAAATGGTATTATGTCAATGAATATGTTACCCGTGTTACATTATCATGTATATTTCCTGAAATAAACAATTTTGATATGTATGTATGTATGTATGTATGTATGTATGTATGTATGTATGTATGTATGTATGTATGTATGTATGTATGTATGTATGTATGTATGTATGTATGTATGTAAATATATGAATGTGGGAGGGGTGGGAATTTCGGTGGGTGTGGTTTTGTGTGCAAGACGGACATAATATTTTGTATGCAAACAATAAACTTTTTTTTCCTTTAAAGGGGCATAACTCAAAAATACGCGTGAACATAAAATTACACGATAATCTCCCTTGAGACAATCTGACTGGGATAAATGGTTTGCTCGTGGCACGTTTCTGATTTTAAAAGAAAACAACAGAGTATTGCTGGTGTTGTCACTTAATCATTATTAATAAAGTATGATCCCTCCTCCTCCTACTACTACTACCTACTATTGCTGCTAGTATTACTATTACTGTTACTTCTACTACTACTATTACTACTACTACTACTACTACTACTACTACTACTACTACTACTACTACTACTACTACTACTACTACTATTTATACTACTACTATTACTACTACTACTACTACTACTACTACTACTACTACTACTACTACTACTACTACTTCTACTACTACTACAGGAGAGTGAACTCTGTAGCATGGGAGGTGGACACCATTGGGGAGTGAATCCGGGCTTTGCGATAATATAGACATGATTGGGGAGAGAACTCGGGACTATTGGAGGTAGACACCAGCGGGGAGTAATTCCGGGGCTATGAGAAATGGACACCACTGGGGAGTTAACACGGGACCACTGGATATGGAATCCAGCGGGGATAAACTGGGGGCTATGACAAGTGGACAATTAATGGCAACTTTTGTCATTTTTTGTGGCAACTTTTGGGCAAAAAAGGGCAACAAACGAAGATGCTAGACCAACTAAATTCTCGTTTCAAAGTCATGTTTGTTCTCGAAATCTATTTCTAGCACATGGAATATTATTTTGTCAGACTAATATATGCCCACGAACACCTTTTAACTTATCTGCTACATTCTAACGTACAATCAGTCTGGAAATACCAGAACAGTGGTAATGTACCAAAATGAATTTAACACCTTCAAAATAAATAAATAAATAAATAAATAAATAAATAAATAAATAAAAAATAAAAGAACATATTGGAAAGACACTTTGTATGTCTGTTCATCTTAACGTTGTTTATGAAGAGGCGATTGAACCTAAAAACGTCTCTTGTATGAACTTACGGTAGAGTGCAGTGTGGATCCGTCAACGTTGCCTCAGTCGATTTTTACCCAAGTCGATTTTTATTCTTGGTCCCTCCCCCTTCTTCCTATATAACATATGTAAAAAAAAAAATATTAAAAAATCCACATAAGTCGATTTCGCTTCAGCCGATGTTCTTATCACTCATGACCACAATAAAATCATAAATAAACAAGTATTTCCATTGGTTAAAAAAGCTACCAGTAAGAATTTTTATTGGTTAAGAATATCCGCGAACGATTGGCGCACATCGATGTGATGTAGGTGCTTTGCCTGACGTCCGTGTTCATTGTACATAAGCAGTATCGAGAAACTCTCCATCTCAAATTTTACATTGTCGTAAGTTCAAGTTCAAGAATATTTTTTTTGGTTCTAATCCCAGGCCATCCTATGTAATGGCCCTCTTAATTATTATCAATTTTATCAAGAATTTAAGTCAAGTCTACAACTACAATGGCAAACCTATCGCGGAAAAGGAAGATTCAGCTGATCGATGCATTTGAAAAGTCTGGCATTCGACAGAAAATCATCGCTTAGGAAATTGGCATAACAGCCATTTCTGTCTCGACGATTTACAAGAAGCATGCCTTGACCTACAGGCTCCTACCCTTCCGCTTTTCGCGGAATAATGTCACTTAATTGGTATACATTCCGCATTCAAGGCAAAAATTCCGTTTTTCACCTTTCCAATCGAAGAAATTTTTTTTTTTTTTTAATCTCTAGTATATAAAAAAAGTGAGCTATGGCTTATTTCGTCAGCATCTCCTATGGTCAATCAACACACATTTTGTGTGTCTGATTAGTCCATTCAAACTTCAAAGTGTGTGCAGCTGATGTCGGATAATATTATATTTTTTGGAGGGGGGTTGACCGAAGTATTATTATTATTATTATTATTATTATTATTATTATTATTATTATTATTATTATTATTATTATAATGATGTTGACGCCAATATATGAGGTCAATGACCTTGGTAATATTATATATTGGCTCCAAACGGTAATATTATTGCGTGCGGTCAGGTTTTCCCCAATTTAATTTCAGCCCTGTGTATTTGTGTGCGTGTGTGTGTGTGTGTGTGTGCCGCCACGCGTATTTGTTTGATTAGGTGTGTGTTGAAAGTGTATGTGGGGAGGGGCGGGGGGTTCCTGGCAAGGTTAAATCCATCCATTCAATGCTTTGCTCTGAGACTGCCAGAACCTGTGTGTGTCCTCTGTTATTATTTGACCCCCTTTTTAGTCTTTACACAACCTTCACATTTTTACACATATTATATTTTATCATTTGAGTACTTTTGGATTGTCTATTACATTTTCTGTTGTAAAGCATGTCAAAGTCAATAACAGTAAGTTGATTCGGCTTTTTGATCTCAAATTCAGCTTTTTATGTATTCTGATTCCTCTTTGGGGCTATTGGGGATAAGAAAGAGCCTCTGATGACCACTACTGGGACCTCTACTTCTCTGCTCAATTCAACGCGACCAAGCAACGACAGCGAAAAGCGCGACATGAAGGGCCATACTTATTCTAGATTGGCTTGCTTTGTTCACATGCATTTTTGCTCATTTTGGTTACACTCCGGTTAAGTTGATTTTCGGTTAAGTCGATTTTTTCCACTGTTCCCCCTGGGCATCGTCTTATCCGGAGTCTACTGTATTTTGTTTGGCAATTTTTTTTTTTTACATTAGGTATCTTCATTATTGTTCTCTACTTTCACGGTTTACAGCTCTAGGCAGCACAGTTGGTTTTTAGTGGTTTATAAAAAAAATTTAACTCTTGAAAAATATACAGTGGACTCCGGATAAGACGATGCCCAGGGGAACCGAGAAAAAAATCGACTTATCCGAAAATCAACTTAACCGGAGTGTAACCAAATGAGCAAAAACGCATTTGAACAAAGCAACCCAATCTAGAATAAGTATGTCCCTTCATATCGCGCGGTCTCTGTAGTGGTCATCAGAGGCTCCTACCCCCAATAGCCCCATAGAGGAATCAGAATACATAAAAATCGGAATTTGAGATAAAAAAGCGGAATCAACTTACTGTTATCGACTATGACATGCTTTGCAACAGAAAATGTAATAGACAATCCAAAAGTACTCAAATGATTAAAAATAAAAAAATGTATAAAAATGTACAGATTGTGTAAAGACTAACAATGGGGTCAAATAATAATAGAGAACACACAGGTCCTGGCCGTCTGAGAGCAAAGCATTGAATGGATGGATTTAACCTTGTCAGGACCCTCCCCCACACTCACACCTAATTAAGCAAACGCGCGTGCCGGCACACACACACACACACACACACACACACACACACACACGGACACAAGGCTAAAATTAAATAGGGAAAGAAGCTCACCGTACTCAATAATATTATTACCGATTGAAGCCAACATATAATATTACCAAGGCCATTGACCTCACGAATTGGAGTCACAATAATAATAATAATACTTCGGTCAACCCCCCTCCCAAACATATAATATTATCCGACATCAGCAGCACACACTTTGAAGGGACTAATCATACACAAAATGTGTGTTGATTGACCATAGGAGATGCTGACGAAATAATTCATAGCTCACTTTTTTTTCACTAGAGATTTTTTTTTTAAATTTTCCTCGATGGGAAGGTGAAAAGCGGATTTTTTGCCTTGAATGTGGAATGTATACCAATTAAGTGAAATTATTCCGCAAAAAGCGGAAGGGTAGGAGCCTCTAGGTCAAGGTCATGCTTCTTGTAAATTGTCGAGACAGAAATAGCTGGTATGCCAATTTCCTATTCGATGATTTTCTGTCGCATGCCAAACTTTCCAAATGCATCGAATCTTTCTTTTCCGCGGTAGGTTTGCCATATTGTAGTTGTAGACTTGACTTGAATTCTTCTTGATAAAATTGATACTAATTAAGAGGGCCATTACATAGGATGGCCTGGGATTAGAACCAAAAAAAATCTTGAACTTGAAGTTGCGACAATGTAAAATTTGAGATGGAGAAATTAAAGTTATTCAATACTGCTCAGAAAAGTGAGTGGAGCAGGCACTTATGTTGGTAACAACAAGAGATGAAGTGAGTAGAAAAGTGCCAGAAGACAATAGAGAATAAAAATTTTGGCTAGCACTATTCAGTATCTGATACTGAATAGTGGTTTTGCACTATTCAGTATCTGATACTGAATAGTGGTTTTGCACTATTCAGTATCAGATACTGAATAGCGGTTTTGCACTATTCAGTATCTGACACTGAATAGTGGTTTTGCACTATAATACGGTGTTTTTTTTTCCGAAACCTGACAAAGTTATGGGAAGAGTGCAGCTGTGGGAGTGAATATGGGACTCAGAGAAGTGTACACCAGTGGGGAGTGAACCTGGGACTGGGTTTCGGCGAGTTTCGTAATAAAAAGCAATTACTTTTTTACGAAACCCGACGGCACCTGGCAATATCCGACAAAGTTATGGGAGGTAGGCAGCAGCGTGGTGTGTGTGTGGGGGGGGGGGGGGGGGGGGGAGGGGATGAACCTGAGATTCAGGGAAGTGTAACCAGTGGGGAGTGAACCTGGGACTCTGGGTTTTGTAAAAAAGCAATAACAAAATAGGGGGGGGGGGGGATTACTTTTTTACGAAACCCGACAATATGCGGCAAAATTGTGGAAAGTAGGCAAAGCGTGGGGATGAACCTGAGACTCAGTGAAGTGTACATCAGTGGGGAGTGAACCTGAGACTATGGTTTTCGGTGGGATTCAGCTAGTTTCATAAAGACGCAATTACTTTTTTACGAAACCCGACAAAACCTGGCAATATCCGAGAAAGTTATGGGTAGTAGGCAACAGTGGGGAGTGAACCTGAGATTCGGGGAAGTGTACACCAGTGGGGAGTGAACCTGTGACTGGGTTTCGGCGGGTTTTGAAAAAAAAAAAGCAATTACTTTTTGTTTACAAAATGCGCCATCTCCCAACAAAATCGGGCAAAGTTATGGAAAGTAGGCAAATAATGGGGAGTGAACCTGAGACTAAGGGAAGTGTACATCAGTGGGGAGTGAACCTGAGACTATGGTTTTCGACAGATTTCAGCGAGTTTCACATAAAAGCAATTATTTTTTTACGAAACCCGGCAATATCCGACAGATTTTGAAAGTAGACAACAATGGGGAGTGAACCTGAGATTCATGGAAGTGTACACCACTGGGCAGTGAACCTGAGACTCTTGTTTTCTGCGGATTTCAGCGAGTTTCACATAAAAGCAATTACTTTTTTACGTAACCCGACGAAACCTGGCAATATCCGACAAAGTTGTTGGAAGTAGACAACAGTGGGGAGTGAACCTGAGATTCATGGAAATATACACCAGTGGGGAGTGAACCTGAGACTCTGGATTTCGGTGGATTTCAGCGAGTTTCACATAAAAGCAATTACTTTTTTACGAAACCCGACGAAAACCTGGCAATATCCGAGAAAGTTATGGGAAGTAGGCAACAGTGGGGAGTGAACCTGAGACTCAGGGAAGTGTACACCAGTGGGGAGTGAACCTGAGACTCTGGTTTTCGGCGGGTTTCAGCGAGTTTCACATAAAAGCAATTACTTTTTTACAAAACCCGACTAAACCTGGCAATATCCGACAAAGTTATTGAAGTAGGCAACAGTGGGAGTGATCCTGAGAATCAGGGAAGTGTACACTTGTGGGAATTGAACCTGGGACTCTGGATTTTGTAAAAAAGCAATACCAAGGGGGAGGGGAATTACTTTTTTACGAAACCCGCCAAAAGCCGATAAAGTTATGGGAAGCAGGCAGCAGTGGGGAGTGAATCTGGGATTTGGACACCGATGAGGATTGAACCCGGGACTGCGAGAGGCTGATACCAGTGGACAGTGAGCTCAGAATGTACTTTTATTTCGAAACCTACCGAAATTGTCAAAAGTTATGGGAAGTGGGCACCATTGGGCAATGAACCGGGACTCAGGGAAGTGCACACCGGTTGGGAGTGAACCTGGGACTGTGAAAAGAGGAAATCAGTGGAAATGAACCTGGGACTATGGAAGATGGATACCAGTGGGAAATGAAGCCGAACTATGGGAGTTGGGTACCAGACGAGAATGAAGCAATTACTTTTTTACGAAACCCGCCAAAACCCGCCGAAAAACCAACAACAACAACGATAATAATAATAGTAAGTAAGTAAGTAATAATAATAATAATAATAATAATAATGATAATAATAATAATAATAATAATAATAATAATAATAATAATAATAATAATAATAATAATAATAATAATAATAATAATAATAATAATAATATAATAATAATAATAATAATAATAATAATAATAATAATAATAATAAAAGAACAATAGTATATTATCAACTTTAAAGTATATTTCAAGCAAATAAAATTATTAAAACAAAAGTTTTAAAAATATAAATAGACAGAAGGAATTTAAAAAGAATATTGGGAAAAAAAAAAAAAAAAAGTTACCCTTACCGGGATTTGAACTCTCGAACCTTAAGCTCAGAGTCAAACAGCTTATATCCACCATGCCATGGTGTCACTGAACATTTAGAGACATTTAATCATGTCTATTCAGACATTAAAAAATGTATTTGACTGCCTCTCTTATTTTGATATTTTGAACTATGTTAATTGCACGATAGCGGAAATTTAAAAATTTCGATCAAAATATTTTTACAACTTTAAATCGGGCTGTCATTTACTGCACTTGTTCAATCTGGAAGTAGGTCAGCAGTTCAACCGAGATTGTCGCACTTTTCACTCTCTCTATAAAAAAGAGTTCCTTATGGATACTGAATAGTGGCAAAGCACTATTCAGTATCTGATACTGAATAGCCACTTCCAAAAATTTTCGTGGCGGTGGTGGGGTTTGAACCTGCGACCTTATTGGTACGACAACTCCGCCTGGCAGGTGAGAGCGTGGCTCTACCGTGTGAGCTATCCACGAATACAAAAATATTCGTATCAAACTCAGGTCATTTCTAGAACTCTCTCTCACCCACTTCTGGAAATCGCGGGCTCGCTCGCCAACCAACCATCGCGAAGTTACTTGACCAGCCAGGCGGAGTTGTCGTACCAATAAGGTCGCAGGTTCAAACCCCACCACCGCCACGAAAATTTTTATTCTCTATTGTCTTCTGGCACTTTTCTACTCACTTCATCTCTTGTTGTTACCAACATAAGTGCCTGCTCCACTCACTTTTCTGAATTTAAAATTCACCCCATATACCGGAGCATACTCAATGTCTCAATCGTTTCTATGTTATATGTTTGTGTTGAGAATATTGGCTATTAAGCTTAACTGCTGGTCAAGTAACTTCGCGATGGTTGGTTGGCGAGCGAGCCCGCGATTTCCAGAAGTGGGTGAGAGAGAGTTCTAGAAATGACCTGAGTTTGATACGAATATTTTTGTATTCGTGGATAGCTCACACGGTAGAACCACGCTCTCACCTGCCAGGCGGAGTTGTCGTACCAATAAGGTCGCAGGTTCAAACCCCACCACCGCCACGAAAATTTTTATTCTCTATTGTCTTCTGGCACTTTTCTACTCACTTCATCTCTTGTCAATACTGCTCGTGTACATTGAACACGGACGTCAGGCAAAGCACCTACATCACATCGATGTGCGCCAACCGTTCGTGGATAGTCTTAACCACTTAAAATTCTTACTGGTAGCTTTTTTCAACAATGGAAATACTTGTTTATTTGTGATTTGATTGTAGTCATGAGTGATAAGAACATCGACTTAAGCGACATCGACCTATGTGGAGTTTTTTTTTACTGATGTTATATAGGAAGAAGGGGGAGGGACCTAGAAAAAAAATCTACTTGGGTAAAAATCGACTCAGGCAACGTCGACGTATCCAGAGTGCACTGTACATAAAGGGCCCTTTTCGTACCCATTGCTTGAGTTCTCATAGAAGTACATAATACTCAGCTTGAATTGGAAAATGCTTGGGTCAGTGCAAGCTCGATAAAAAAAAGGAGTCCTTCAATGCCATGGAGCCCGAGTTTTTAATAGGTTAAATGGAAAACTAAAGATCAAACAGTAACAGACCCAATCACTTCTGGGTGAACAAGAGTTCTGTCAGAAAAAAAACGGGTGTGTCAGATTTTTAAAATCTCTACTTCACCCGAGATCGATTTCCGGTCACTTTATGTGAAGAAAATGGTCTACTCGGTGAGCAAGGTTATTAATATGCGACTTTGTGGCATGACTCTCGTCTTCGGACCTGTTGGTTCCTGGTTCCGAATCCCGCCTGGCGGTGCAAAGCTGAGTCCTTGGAAAATGTATGTTCTGTCACCATACTCGGGTGTAAAATGGCCCATAACACAGTGTTTTCGATGTCGAAAATATCTTTTAAGGAGTCGTGCTATTTTGTTTTCAAATGTTTTAGGACGCTTGCGATATATTTAGGTCATTTCAGCATCAGTAAAAAGCAAGAAAACAGGATAATAAAAAACGTTCTAGATTTACAATTGAAAGCACACGAGAAAAAAATTAGACATAGGAGTAGGAGAATATCTCAAATTGGATTCAGTAGTCTGATGTCACGCGCCCGGCAACGGCGGCCATCTTGGTTCTAAACAAAGAAAATCTTTACTTTTTATTCTTCATGCTGGCGAGAACTTTTCATTCCCTTTTCATATGCCTTTTGATCAGAATGTGTAAAAGTCAAAACATGATCAAATTGATGGGTTTTTTTTTCCTCTGGATACGCGTTTAAGCTCGCCGGAGAAATATTTCATACGGCGTCCGTCATTGTTCCGATAGTTTAGAGCCAGTGTTACTAAGTTACCATACGTCATTAGGAAGGAAGTGACGGTACGACTATTGAATCCTATTGGAGATGTAGATTCCAAGAGCATACTATCGGTGTACTTAGTTTAAGATCAACTTAAAGTCTCATCCAGACAAGGCACAGGATCAAACAAAAGAGGAATACACTCAAATGTTTACAAACCATTATATATTCAAAACAAAAGATATGTCAGTACATAGCAGAGAGATGATTTCATCGTCTCAAATTCTTACACTACACAAAACCTTCCCTTCCCCTATTTCCGCTTAATTTTAATCATATTGATCAGTTGTGCATCAAACTTCAGTTTTCGGCTTCCATATCATCTCATTATTTCACCTCCTTGTCTCTCCATCACCACCATTCTTTCCTTCCCTTGTACACACACACACACACACATCCTGCTCTCCCCCCCCCCCCCCCCCCCCCCCTCTCTCTCTCCTTTTTTCCCTCATCACAAACTACCTTCTTTGTGTAAATGTAATAAAGGTTTTTTTTTACTACCTGAATTTAAATATAGCCTAAAAACTAGAAATAAATGATAGAAACAACTAGTTTGTTGGGTTTTTTTTTGCATAGTTTTCCATCACTATTCATTTTTTTTTTTGTGCGTTTGGTGAAAATTTCAGGAAGATGCTTTAAGCCGTTTAATTACAGTCGCGCTTTTTGTAAAGAGGGAGAAATTTGACTAAAACGATTGGTGAAATAAAAATGCTTCTGAATCAGTTTTACACAAGAATTTATTTAAAACCAACCCAATAATATATATACATATTCTTTTCATTCTCTTCATTACCCGCATGTTAACCAAAAGAAGGCCAAAGGCCAAAACTTCGTGTTGCCCCCTTTTACAAGAGTCACATTTACTCCCATTATTTTTCTCTCCATACATACTGCCCCCCCCCCCCCCCCCCCACACAACTACACAAACGCAGTAAATAATCAAAATCATCAACATTACATCAGATATTTATGAATGTTTATCACATTTCCTTTTTTAAATATAAACGAAAAGTGTAATTATGTACGTACTTCACTATTTGGGACATTAATAAACAGCAGACCAATACAGATAGGCATAATTGCATGACAGCAGTTAAGTCCTCTAATAACTTTAAACCACAAATACCTTTGACATATGGAGTACTATGCAAGATCGAAAGTAATAATCTATACGATAAAGCACACTAATGAATCACATAACCGAAAACAAAAGAAAGCGTAAAATATATATTTACAAAACACGGGAAAATTCAGATTATATTTGAAAGCAAATTTGCAAATTTTCAGTGTGGCTATATTTTGCAATGTTGAATAAAACATCTTGTACTTTCATTAGATAATAGTATACATATATATATATATATAATATATATATATATATATATATATATATATATATATATATATATATATATATATATATATATATATATATATATATATATATATATATATGTATAAAGATGTTTTGTTTTTGTTTTTAGGTGTTTAACGGCGCTTTCGACACTATTTAGGTCATTTAAGCGCCCGTTTCTGTCTTTTATCAATCTTTTATCGGCCCTGAGGGGCCATAGCTGATCAAAACGTGTACTGTTGTAATAAAATCTTTATAAAATCATAATAGTTACATGTTTGTTGAGTAAAAATATCTATTTACAATTTCTGCAGGAGTTCACATTCCTGCAGATACTTTAAAATTGTAAGCGGATCGACCGACTGGAACAGAGACTTCAAGTCTCTGTTATCATAATGTTGTGACCTTATCTGTTCTAATTCTGTACATTCAATTAAAATGTGTTGAACTGTCAGGTCACAGTTACATGTTCTGCAGAGGGGTTTTTCATCCCTCTCCAGAAGGAAACGGTGAGTGAGGGCAGTATGTCCGATCCGGAGTCGAGTTATTTTTACCTCGTCTCTTCTTTTTAGCCCCGAGTTGGGTCTGGGGCCGAGGTCACTTTTAATTTGTTTTAATTTGTTATGTACATCTCGACTCCAGGATCGTTCCCATTCCTTTCGGACATGTTTTTTAATATTGATCTTTAAATCCGCGTGTGGGATTTTACTAGGTACGGCAAACCCTCTTATCGAGTCATGGCTTTATTGGCAAACCGAGAATTTCAACTCAAATCGTCACTCTCTTTTTCTCATTTTCAGTCCGTCAAATAAAACGTGTTTGGTATCAGATTAAATCTCAAATCTTCATATTTTAAAAAATGTTTATGCTTTTTTCATAGGATTTGTCGTTATTTTATGGCTTTGAGTTGAAGAAGAGGGTTAAACTCCGATTTTTGAACCGGCGCTCCGCTACTCGAACACCGTAACTGACGGTCATCTTTTCTCTCCGCTCGGCTGTTCGCGTCAGCGCTATTAATAGTAACGCCAATGGCTGCATCAGAAAGAAAATTGAACAAGCTTTCATTCGATACCAGATTCGCATTTTTATGATCTTTTTCAAAGTTTGAAGTTTCAAGTTAAAAACTTTAATTTGATAAAAAAAATTAAGAAAAATTTGAAAATTTGGACGATTCTGGTATCAAAAGAAAGTTTAAAATCTCAGCTTTAAAATGATGTATACGAAAGCAAGATTTATAGCTTTGCGGTCACCAGCCAACTGAAAACGAAACTACAACTACAAATTTGCCGTATTCACTTCACTCATACGCCGGCTCAGGCAAGGGGCACAATCGCTGATATTTCGAAACTTCGTGTTGAAATTGACAATTTTGGCTTTGTCAGCTACTTTGGGGGCAAATTATTTCTTTTTTACTTAGAGTTGAGCTCAGGAAAAAAATACACATATTGTTTATAAAAAGATGT
The DNA here is from genome assembly GCF_034508935.2 of Berghia stephanieae. Taxonomy (NCBI): domain Eukaryota; kingdom Metazoa; phylum Mollusca; class Gastropoda; order Nudibranchia; family Aeolidiidae; genus Berghia; species Berghia stephanieae. Next base: position 41,963,066 of record NC_088365.1, on the reverse strand, counting down.
GTATTGTTAGAAAGTTACAGAGGTCTGGCTTGAATATTTATGAAAATACGGCATTTTGAAAACGGACAAAAGGTTGCTTTCAAAGCAGCCCAAATTTAGGCGATTTTCTACAAATTTCGAAATAACATATCTTTTTAAATTTTTAACCAATTTTAATAATTTTTATACCATTTTAATCAGAAAAAAAAGTTCTACCTATTGAATGCAACTTAAAGACAACAATTATATAATCTAAATTTGGGTTTTCCGTACCTAATTTTACTGCCCTCTTGTAATTCTTGGCTCACCGCCTCTTTTGCCAGTCGATCCGCTTCTTCGTTCCCCTGGATACCCACATGACTAGGTACCCAGAGAAAACAGACTTTCTTTTTTTTTATAAATAATTTATTTGCACCTTCCAAGATACTTATGAGTCTTGGATCGGTGCAATAAAAATTTGAGATCCCCTTAAGTACGGACAGCGAGTCAGACAAGATCAAGAATTTATTTTTATTCGATCTCTCAGCCAAACGGAGAGCATTTAGGATTGCTCTCGATTCCGCTGTAAAGATCGAAACATTTCTATCCAGGCGAAGTGATCCTGTGCCTTCCGATGAGTGATAGGCACATCCTACTGCATCTGCGCTCTTTGAAGCATCCGTAAATATGTGAGTATGGTTTTTGTATGTTTGTAATATTGCTTTTAGTGTCTGTTTGTAAATATGTGGGTCTGTTTGTGATTTTTCCAGTTTTGTTAGGTCCAAATTTATGTTTGGTCTATGTATGGACCATGGTGGTGTCTTTGCCTGGACGTATGGGTGTATCCTATCTAGACTGATGTTCATGTCTGCGATGTCTTTTTTTATTCTGCAACCTAATGGTGGTGTCATTTTTGGGTGCTTGCGAAATTTTTCTTCTAGTGTCCTATCCGTGTAGTGTACATGTTTGTGTGCTGGGTTGTCATGCAGCGATGTGACCTTAGTAACATACTGGAGAGCCAGTTTTTTCCTCCTGAGATGGAGAGGTGGCTCATCTGCCTCAGCATAAAGGCTTGCCACTGGAGAAGTGCGGAAAGCCCCGAGTGCCAAGCGCAGTCCCTGATGATGAATTGGGTCCAGCATGCCTAAGTAGGATGGTTTTGCAGAGCCGTATACAAAAGATGCGTAGTCCAGTTTTGATCGAATAAGGGTTCGGTATATCTTTAGAAGAGTGTTTGTGTCCGAACCCCATTCCATGCTCGACAGAACTCTCATTATTCTCATTGCTTTCATGCATCGCAGTCTGAGATCTTTGATATGGGCGAGGAAATTTAGTTTCCTATCAAAGATCAAACCCAGGAATCGGGCTTCGTCCTTTACCTCAATTCTGGAATTGTTGAGATAAAGGTCAGGCTGTCTAATGCAGGTGCGTTTTCGGCAGAAGTGGACAGCTACTGTTTTTGATGGGGAGAAGGAGAAACCATTGAGATTTGCCCACTCCGACAGTTTGTTTAGTTGGAGTTGTAACTGTCTCTCAATGGTGTCCATACTCGATTTACTTCGATAGCATACAAGAAAGTCATCAACATATAAGGAACAGTCAACATTCTGTCTCATTGCATTCACTATTGAGTTTATTTTAATCTCAAACAGAATGGGAGACAGAATGCTACCCTGTGGAACTCCCTCTTCCTGATCAAATGGATCAGAAAAGGTGGATCCTGCTTTGACCTGAAAGGATCTGTTGTTTAAAAATGCTCTGACAAACATTGGAAGGTTTCCTCGCAGACCAAGATTGTGCAGATCTTTGAGGATTCCGAATTTCCAAGTTGTGTCAAAGGCCTTCTCAAGGTCAAAGAAGATTGCTACCAAGTGCTCACCTTTGGCAAAGGCCTCACGAATGAAGCTCTCTAGTCGAACAAGGTGATCAACAGTTGATCTGTTCTTTCGAAAGCCACATTGGAGGTCGGAGAGGGAGTTGTTGTGTTCCAAGTAGAACATCAGACGCTTGTTGACCATTTTCTCCATCAGCTTGCATAGGCAGCTGGTGAGGGAGATTGGTCGGTAGTTTGAAGCGTCCGAATGGTCTTTCCCAGGTTTTGGGATTGGAATCACAGTGGCCAGATTCCAACTAGGTGGAAAAGTCTGTGTTGTCCATATCTTGTTATAGATATTCAAAAGGACAACCAGACTATCTTGTGGAAGATGTCGGAGTATTTCATAACTGATGTTGTCAGGACCCGGTGCTGTGACATTTGTGTCACGGAGGCAGGCACCCAACTCCTCAAGTGTAAATGGTTTGTTGTAGTCTTCGGTGTTTGTAGATGTAAAGTTTATTGGTGTGTTTTCTGCGTTTTGTTTATGGCGCAGAAATTGTGGTGTGTGGTGTGCAGACGAGGAGCTGTGCGCCAGCCTCTCGGCCAGAGTGTTGGCAATGTCTTGTTCTGTTTCAGCCACGGATCCATCGGGACGTGTCAAGTGATTTAGTGAATCACTATCAGATCCCTTCAGTTTCCCTAACATCTTCCACACCCTATTTAGGGGTGTCTGGCTATTTATTTTGGAGACAAAGTTTTGGAAGGATCTCCGTTTGTTTTCTCGGAAGATCTTCCTACACTTTGCTCGTAGTTTCCTAAATGTTGTGAAATTCTCAGGGATTGGGAATCTCATCGCTTTCCTGTATGCTTTTTTCTTCTCCCGTAGGGCCGCTCGACATTCCTCTGTAAACCAGGGATTGTATTTTCTCGGTCTACCAGAGGTTGTTGGTATTGTCGAGCTGCAGATATTTGTTAAAATATTTTTGAATTTGTCATAGCTGTCCACCTCTGTCGTAAGGAGTCTGTGACACTCCTGTGAGAAAGTTTCCCAATCTGCTCGCCGAACACTCCAACGTTTGGGCTGTGGGGCCCTTGAAGTCGGGGTGATGTCGAGGCAGACCGGAAAATGGTCAGAACCGTGATCGTCATCGATCACAGTCCAGGAGAGCTCTGGAGCTAATGTAGGATCACAGAAAGTGAGATCGATGGCAGACGTGGTAAGATTGTGAATATTTACCCGTGTTGCCTCGAGACCGTTTGCCAAGTATACATCCATTTTCATTATGAAAGCCTCCACTGCCTTTCCCCTCTGGTTTGTGTCTGTGTTTCCCCAGAGAGGACTGTGAGCATTGAAATCTCCCATTATCACATAGGGAGGGGGGAGTAGGTTTAGAACTCCCTCTAGCTCGGCAGACTGGAGGCGATGATCTGGTGGGATGTACACAGAGCAGATGGTGATTGGTCTGTGCAATGTCACTCTCACTGCTATTGCCTGTAGATTTGTTTTCATTGGTATCAAGCGGTGGGGGGTGCTCTTCTTCGTGAGAATTGAAACTCCCCCACACGCTATCTGGCCATCAGAGTGAATCAGATGATTGGCCGTATATCCTTTTACTGTGTAGTCGTCTGCTGGCAATTTTGTTTCCTGCAGACAGACTACATCAGGATTCCTCTGGAGGAGGAGGTCCAATTCTGTTCTATTTGATCTGATCCCTCTGATGTTCCAGGAAATTAATCTTGTCTGACTAGGTATCCTAATTTTTTGTGGGGAGGTTAGGCAGTATGCCTGCCTTCAACCCTTTTACTTTTATTCTCCTAGGAGGAGAGACTTCCATAGGAGAAGGAGGCCTTGTGGAGGGCCTCTCGATTTTTTTAGGGCTGAGTTTTTTTGAACCCTTGGGATTTTTAGGTCCCTCTGGGTTCTTAGATTTTTTGGGGCTTTGAGGCCCCTCAGGGGGATTTGTGGATCCCCCGACTGGTGTTGGTGGCTCCATATTCTGGGAAGGGGTGGAGTTTTGTTTTTGGGGGGATAGAGAGGGCTCACGGGAATGGAGATGGGGGGTGGGTCCAACATCCACGCCCATGAGGGGGAGAATTTTTTTGTTTGGGGAAGGAGGGGGGGTGGAGGTCGCCTTGGAGGTGGATGTGGAGGGGGCTGCAGGTTCCACATCTTGAACCTCCAATGTGTCAAAAAGATTTTTTGACACATTTGCGACCTTGTTTTTAGGTCTTGATGGCTTTTTCTTTTGAGGACTGTCTTTTCTAGTCTGTGCGATTTTGCCATGGCTGTTTTGGTTATTACCAGCAGCCCTGGCAACTTCTGCATAACTCTTGGCAGAAGCAGCGACCTGCCGAGGGGGGCAGCTCACTGCTTTTGCCTGAGCAAACGTACCGCCGTAAGTGGCTCTGTATGTCAAGATTGCCTTTTCTTCTTGCCACTTAGGACAATCTTTCGAATGTGCTGCATGCTTGCCTTGGCAGTTCAGACAACAAGGGTCCACTTTGCAGTTTTCCTCATTGTGGTCTTCTTTGCCGCAGCGGGGGCATGTAGCTTTACGGCGGCAGTTTGTTTTCGTATGGCCGTACCGGTGGCAGTTAAAACATCTCATGGGGTTCGGGACGTAAGGCCGAACCTCCAAGTCGAGGTATTCAATTCTTATTCTCGACGGGGGTCTCGGGCTGTCAAAAGTCAGGATCCAGGTGTTGGTCTGGATTGTGCTGTCACCGCGGCAGATGCTAACCCGCCGAGCTTCGACAACACCCTCCAGTTCCTCAACCATCTCCTGCTCCGAACAGCCTACCAGATCTCTGCTTCTTATGACACCTTTTGACCTATTGAGGCTCCTGTGAGCCTCAACGGTGACTGGGATGTCAGAGAATCTGGTACATTTCAAGAGGTTCTCACTCTCTTGTCGACCCTGCACTTGTATCATTAAAGTGCCAGAGTTGTTCCTGTTCACTGCCTTTGGTGTACCGGCGCCATTTGCTTTGAGTGCCTTGCTGATGGTGAAGATACTCAAAGTGTTCAGTTTGATGTTTTCCTCATTCGGTTGAATTACCAGGAACGGCGAGAATTTTGGGGTTGCCATTCCCGGTAAGTCATCAAGAGTCATCGGGGCAGTTATCTTTCTTTTTTTACCTGTCTGGGGTGGGGCTTTAAGGGGAGAGTTTTTCATATTTTTGGCCATGATATATATAAATTTTTATTCAACCCGGCTATATTGTGCCCACTAGCACGGCTCAGTCCCACACTTGGGGGGTAAGGCACTCACCGAAGCTATACTCCTCAAGTCTGGCCTCCTCTTGTCCTTCCATGGTCCTTGGGAAAAAAAAAAAAAAAAAAAGGACTCGAGGGGTGGAGTTGGGGGACGTCCCGCCTCCAGGCCTTTCTCTCGGATTGACCCTAATCTTTGCGTTGCACAAAGACTGACTGCTGATTCAGAGATGACAAACCATGATTAAAAAGAAATTTCATGGGGGACAGGAACTAGATATGGTTTTAAATCTAGTCCTTCCAATCTCTTTGCCTAAATGGAGGGGAGTGCCAAAAAATAGGTTTGGCATCTCTGCGTTGGGTAGCTCGGGCCATCTACAAGGTAGGCTACCCACCCGTCTTTAGAGAAGCGTCAAGCCAAAGAGGAGTGTTGGGGTAGAAACACCTCGCAAGGTGAACCCCCCTCAGCCTCCAGGATCAATAGCTCCTCCTTATCGGGGTCCTCTCGGAACTGCGCACCCTCAGCAGAAAGGTGCCTGCTGTGCAGGATTTGGAAAGGAATATCTCCTCGTTGAACCTATTTCAACGGTACAGGGTATAGAGATACTGGGGGATAGAAGACAGTTAAGAAGGCTTGTTTTCCTCCGTTCTTTCTCTCTCTCTGTCCTGGCAACTCAATTTTGATAAGGAAGGGAAATTTGGAATCATTGGGGAAATGGGGTATGGAATGGAAATCATAGCTCAAATATGGTAAAAGGGGGTGGGATTTGTGCTATGCCATCGCCTTCCCTTGCTCTCTTTAAACTGAAACCGTCATTCCTTAAAACATCTTTTATATACTACGTTCTTGGGATTTGGGGGAGAAAAAGTTTGGGGATGATTGCCAGGACAAGAAAAATAGCAAATTGGGTGAATGAAGCCATTCTCATAAAAAGGGCTGGGGTGTGGGGGGTCTGTGGAGCCACTGTGTCTCTCCATTTTTCTCTCACCAGTCGTGTGGTTTTTCGTTGGTTACCACCAAACCAGAATGGCTCTTTTAGTCGCCTTCTACGACACGCATGAGCTTACGGTGGCTCAATTCTTTTCCCTCTCAGTTGAGGGACCCCGGAGACCACACGGGGTTATGTATAAAGATACCTTCCTAATTAATTATAGAAAATAAAATAAACACGGAGTGTTATTCGACACCCTAAACTCGGGTGTATCTTGTAACCAGATTATTCGATACCTGAAACTCAGGTGTATCTTGTCACCAGATTGTAAAACATTTGTCGTGCCGACTTAGGTCATTTTATGTTTTAAATGTTTTTATTTTCTCCTATTATTGTCCTAGTATATAATTTAGCTTTGACATTTGTTATTTGCATTGTGTGGTACACATTAAGACGTTTAATTTGGTATCTTTAATTCTTATATACCTCTTTTAGTTAATTTTTTATAAGCATTTTTTGTATAAAAATGTTTGCGAGCGTGTGACCGGTCATGTTATTAAATTTTCCTTTTCTCGCATTCTATAGTATTCAGATTCAATTTAATCTGATAATTATGATTTTCAGTATGTAGTGCATAATGTAACGTTTAATTTGATACCTTTGATATGTTTGTACCTAATACGGTTCATGTTTTGCGAGCTTTTTTATCAAGACTATTTGTTTTTCGTATCGAGTTTTTTCAGATTTCTTCCTTTTTAGCTTTTTGAGCTTAGTAGTCATTTTATAGATCCTATAAAATTGTTATTATTGACCTGTAACCTCTGGAAAAAATTGGGCGTATTCTCTGTGTATATGTTATTTAGTATATGTAATTTCAACCTACTGCCAATGTAATTTTTTTTTATATACCGCCTTGAATATTGCTATTTGACAATAAACTGTAGCTAAAATGTTCATTTTTGTTGTTTTTTTTTTGTCAATTTTGCTGCCTTATTACAAGCCCAATAAGAAAGTTACTGGTATGGATCTTTTTTAAACGTTACCCAGTGTGGTGAAGTTCATGAAAAAAGTGCTTTTTGGATTTTGATTACATAACTTTTTTTCCTGCTGCAGCTTAAAAATTGCGCCGCAGCGCTCTTTCGCGGGCGCACGAAATATCAAAAACTTTGAAGCTTCGTAAAATAAGTATTTGTTGTCCGATTTTCAAAATTCAAAGTGCTTTTTTCATGATTCATTGAGAAGAATACATTGTCACCAATTTCGTTTCCATACCCTATGATCAGAATTTATGTTTTCCGCACCTACTATTAATTGATGAAAGTACTGATATTTCTGTGTCGCAAGTGTTGGCAGTTGTTGTGAGATGTATCCACGACAACGAGGTGAAAGATTTACTGTTGGATTTGTAGAGGTTGAGAATGGGTCAGCTGAAACACTTTATGAATGCTGCCGTCAAAGGACTTTTTACAGCAAAGAACATTCCTATGCAAAATATCATTGGATTCGCTGCTGACAATTGTGCCACAATGATGGGGAAAAACAGCGGTTTTCAAAGATTGCTAATGTATGTGCCTAGTGTATTTGTGATTGGCTGTGTCTGCCACTCTTTTGCCCTTTGCGCCAGCCATGCCAGTCATACTCTGCCTTCATGGTTGGAGTCTTTCATAAAAGATTTATGTAGCTATTTTTCACGGAGTGCGAGGAGACAGAGAGACTTTGACCTCATCCAAAAGGTTGTGAAAGCCCAAGAACACAAGATGCTAAAATTGTGTCAAACAAGGTGGCTGTCCAGAGGACAAGTAGTTGCAAGAATTATTGAGCAATGGGATGCCCTTCTTCTATATTTCCAAACAGAAGCTAGTATAGACAAAGTAGATGGAGCATCAAGCATTTATAAAGTAATGACCAATGCCGGCACAAAACACATGATGCTGTTTTTGAACTACATCTTACCAAAGGTGGACAGAATGAATCTTCATTTTCAATCAGAAGAGCCACGAATCCACACCCTCTTCACTAATATCAGCTCTTTATATAGACTTACTGTCATTGTTTATGCAAGATGAAGTTTTGATTTCAAGGGACTTGAATGATATTGATCCAACAGATGAATCCGTTCATCGCTCATTAGATTCAATTGTCGTTGGAGGTCGCTGTACTTCAGAACTTGCTAGAGTTCCCCTTGGAGACAACGAAGAACGTTTCCGGACTGACTGCAAACATTTTTTTAGAAGAGCTATGCAATCAGATTCACAATAGATTTGATTTTTCCACAACATCAATACTGGCCTCTTTGTACATACTTGATCCTGTACAAGCTCTATCAACACCCCGCCCTCTACAGACACTGATTCATTTAGCAATACACTTCCCACAAATAATAGCAAATGAAGAGTTAGATAATCTGGACGATGAATGGAGAACTCTACCCAATGATAAAGCACAATTACAGCCATTGCAAAACAAGTCTGTTCCTGAGTTTTGGACACTGATCAAATCATTAACAGACGGAACTGGCCAGTACAAATATCCCACTCTCGGTCGTTTTATGTGCACCCTTGCTGTACTTCCTCATTCATCCGCCTGTGTTGAGAGAGTCTTCTCTGAAGTCAGCATGGTCACCAACAGGTTACACGCTGAAACACTAGCCAACCGACTTCTTGCCAGACAACATTTGACCAGACAAAAACAAACCTGCTGTACATGGTCACCAGATGAAGACCTAGTCAATGTTGTAAAGAACGGTATATGCTATCGTAGGTATTTGGAGCGCACAAAGGCCAGCACATGAGAAAAGCCATTTATGGTTATGAAACTTTCAAGTCAACTGCCGTTGTTTACTTTTATAAGTTATTTCTATTCGAAAATGTCTATTTTCCATGTTTCCATACAGTAAGGAGGTGTTACATATTGATAATAGCATGATTAAATCTTTAATAAGCTCCTCTTTGTGTAATTGTGACATTGGTTATCCTGTTTTTTCCCTCTCATTTATTAGACTGGCAGAACTAATCTCACTAGTGTCATCGACACGCATTGTTTTGATTACTATTATAGTGCTGTTGCACTAGTCCCTTGGTTGGATTTTATCAGTACAACTTGTTTATAGCACGAGTGTCCTTAGTTTGGTACATGAATGGTGATGTGTCCTTTGCTTGGCACACAAATTTACGATGTTATATTTTGCATAATAAGTGGCTGTGTTCCGTCTGAATTAGATAAGTCCACTATGTTTGGACCATAAAAGTGGGGTGAAAAATAAAATAAACTGGGTCAACATGAAAAATGAATGTCAGGGTTCCTCTGTTTTCACCTGATAGAAATATATTAAAAATTATGTCGTTTTATTATCAAACTTGGTGTATGATAGATTCATGATGTATGTTATTACAAGGGCTGTACCAGAAATAAGGTAAGTAGAGCCATATCTCCTGAAACCAATGATGGTATTCGAAATATGTTTGTTTGTTTGTTTTTAGGTGTTTAACGGCGCTTTCGACACTATTTAGGTCATTTAAGCGCCCGTTTCTGTCTTTCATCAATCTTTTATCGGCCCCGAGGGGCCACAGCTGATCAAAACGTGTACTGTTGTAATAAAATCTTTATAAAATCATAATAGTTACATGTTTGTTAAGTAAAAATATCTATTTACAATTTCTGCAGGAGTTCACATTCCTGCAGATACTTTAAAATTGTAAGCGGATCGACCGACTGGAACAGAGACTTCAAGTCTCTGTTATCATAATGTTGTGACCTTATCTGTTCTAATTCTGTACATTCAATTAAAATGTGTTGAACTGTCAGGTCACAGTTACATCTTCTGCAGAGGGGTTTTTCATCCCTCTCCAGAAGGAAACGGTGAGTGAGGGCAGTATGTCCGATCCGGAGTCGAGTTATTTTTACCTCGTCTCTTCTTTTTAGCCCCGAGTTGGGTCTGGGGCCCAGGTCACTTTTAATTTGTTTTAATTTGTTAGTACATCTCGACTCCAGGATCGTTCCCATTCCTTTCGGACATGTTTTTTTATATTGATCTTTAAATCCGCGTGTGGGATTTTACTGCCCTCTTGTAATTCTTGGCTCACCGCCTCTTTTGCCAGTCGATCCGCTTCTTCGTTCCCCTGGATACCCACATGACTAGGTACCCAGAGAAAACTAACTTTCTTTTTCTTAATAAATAATTTATTTGCACCTTCCAAGATACTTATGAGTCTTGGATCGGTGCAATAAAAATTTGAGATCCCCTTAAGTACGGACAGCGAGTCAGACAAGATCAAGAATTTATTTTTATTCGATCTCTCAGCCAAACGGAGAGCATTTAGGATTGCTCTCGATTCCGCTGTAAAGATCGAAACATTTCTATCCAGGCGAAGTGATCCTGTGCCTTCCGTTGAGTGATAGGCACATCCTACTGCATCTGCGCTCTTTGAACCATCCGTAAATATGTGAGTATGGTTTTTGTATGTTTGTAATATTGCTTTTAGTGTCTGTTTGTAAATATGTGGGTCTGTTTGTGATTTTTCCAGTTTTGTTAGGTCCAAATTTATGTTTGGTCTATGTATGGACCATGGTGGTGTCTTTGCCTGGACGTATGGATGTATCCTATCTAGACTGATGTTCATGTCTGCGATGTCTTTTTTTATTCTGCAACCTAATGGTGGTGTCATTTTTGGGTGCTTGCGAAATTTTTCTTCTAGTGTCCTATCCGTGTAGTGTACATGTTTGTGTGCTGGGTTGTCGTGCAGCGATGTGACCTTAGTAACATACTGGAGAGCCAGTTTTTTTCCTCCTGAGATGGAGAGGTGGCTCATCTGCCTCAGCATAAAGGCTTGCCACTGGAGAAGTGCGGAAAGCCCCGAGTGCCAAGCGCAGTCCCTGATGATGAATTGGGTCCAGCATGCCTAAGTAGGATGGTTTTGCAGAGCCGTATACAAAAGATGCGTAGTCCAGTTTTGATCGAATAAGGGTTCGGTATATCTTTAGAAGAGTGTTTGTGTCCGAACCCCATTCCATGCTCGACAGAACTCTCATTATTCTCATTGCTTTCATGCATCGCAGTCTGAGATCTTTGATATGGGCGAGGAAATTTAGTTTCCTATCAAAGATCAAACCCAGGAATCGGGCTTCGTCCTTTACCTCAATTCTGGAATTGTTGAGATAAAGGTCAGGCTGTCTAATGCAGGTGCGTTTTCGGCAGAAGTGGACAGCTACTGTTTTTGATGGGGAGAAGGAGAAACCATTGAGATTTGCCCACTCCGACAGTTTGTTTAGTTGGAGTTGTAACTGTCTCTCAATGGTGTCCATACTCGATTTACTTCGATAGCATACAAGAAAGTCATCAACATATAAGGAACAGTCAACATTCTGTCTCATTGCATTCACTATTGAGTTTATTTTAATCTCAAACAGAATGGGAGACAGAATGCTACCCTGTGGAACTCCCTCTTCCTGATCAAATGGATCAGAAAAGGTGGATCCTGCTTTGACCTGAAAGGATCTGTTGTTTAAAAATGCTCTGACAAACATTGGAAGGTTTCCTCGTAGACCAAGATTGTGCAGATCTTTGAGGATTCCGAATTTCCAAGTTGTGTCAAAGGCATTCTCAAGGTCAAAGAAGATTGCTACCAAGTGCTCACCTTTGGCAAAGGCCTCACGAATGAAGCTCTCTAGTCGAACAAGGTGATCAACAGTTGATCTGTTCTTTCGAAAGCCACATTGGAGGTCGGAGAGGGAGTTGTTGTGTTCCAAGTAGAACATCAGACGCTTGTTGACCATTTTCTCCATCAGCTTGCATAGGCAGCTGGTGAGGGAGATTGGTCGGTAGTTTGAAGCGTCCGAATGGTCTTTCCCAGGTTTTGGGATTGGAATCACGGTGGCCAGATTCCAACTAGGTGGAAAAGTCTGTGTTGTCCATATCTTGTTATAGATATTCAAAAGGACAACCAGACTATCTTGTGGAAGATGTCGGAGTATTTCATAACTGATGTTGTCAGGACCCGGTGCTGTGACATTTGTGTCACGGAGGCAGGCACCCAACTCCTCAAGTGTAAATGGTTTGTTGTAGTCTTCAGTGTTTGTAGATGTAAAGTTTATTGGTGTGTTTTCTGCGTTTTGTTTATGGCGCAGAAATTGTGGTGTGTGGTGTGCAGACGAGGAGCTGTGCGCCAGCCTCTCGGCCAGAGTGTTGGCAATTTCTTGTTCTGTTTCAGCCACGGATCCATCGGGACGTGTCAAGTGATTTAGTGAATCACTATCGGATCCCTTCAGTTTCCGTAACATCTTCCACACCCTATTCAGGGGTGTCTGGCTATTTATTTTTGAGACAAAGTTTTGGAAGGATCTCCGTTTGTTTTCTCGGAAGATCTTCCTACACTTTGCTCGTAGTTTCCTAAATGTTGCGAAATTCTCAGGGATTGGGAATCTCATCGCTTTCCTGTATGCTTTTTTCTTCTCCCGTAGGGCCGCTCGACATTCCTCTGAAAACCAGGATTGTGTTTTCTCGGTCTACCAGAGGTTGTTGGTATTGTCGAGCTGCAGATATTTGTTAAAATATTTTTGAATTTGTCATAGCTGTCCACCTCTGTCGTAAGGAGTCTGTGACACTCCTGTGAGAAAGTTTCCCAATCTGCTCGCCGTACACTCCAACGTTTGGGCTGTGGGGCCCTTGAAGTCGGGGTGATGTCGAGGCAGACTGGAAAATGGTCAGAACCGTGATCGTCATCGATCACAGTCCAGGAGAGATCTGGAGCTAATGTAGGATCACAGAAAGTGAGATCGATGGCAGACGTGGTAAGATTGTGAATATTTACCCGTGTTGCCTCGAGACCGTTTGCCAAGTATACATCCATTTTCATTATGAAAGCCTCCACTGCCTTTCCCCTCTGGTTTGTGTCTGTGTTTCCCCAGAGAGGACTGTGAGCATTGAAATCTCCCATTATCACATAGGGAGGGGGGAGTTGGTTTAGAACTCCCTCTAGCTCGGCAGACTGGAGGCGATGATCTGGTGGGATGTACACAGAGCAGATGGTGATTGGTCTGTGCAATGTCACTCTCACTGCTATTGCCTGTAGATTTGTTTTCATTGGTATCAAGCGGTGGGGGGTGCTCTTCTTCGTGAGAATCGAAACTCCCCCACACGCTATCTGGCCATCAGAGTGAATCAGATGATTGGCCGTATATCCTTTTACTGTGTAGTCGTCTGCTGGTAATTTTGTTTCCTGCAGACAGACTACATCAGGATTCCTCTGGAGGAGGAGGTCCAATTCTGTTCTATTTGATCTGATCCCTCTGATGTTCCAGGAAATTAATCTTGTCTGACTAGGTATCCTAATTTTTTGTGGGAGGTTAGGCAGTATGCCTGCCTTCAACCCTTTTACTTTTATTCTCCTAGGAGGAGAGACTTCCATAGGAGAAGGAGGCCCTGTGGAGGGCCTCTCGGTTTTTTTAGGGCTGAGTTTTTTTGAACCCTTGGGATTTTTAGGTCCCTCTGGGTTCTTAGATTTTTTGGGGCTTTGAGGCCCCTCAGGGGATTTGTGGATCCCCCGACTGGTGTTGGTGGCTCCATATTCTGGGAAGGGGTGGAGTTTTGTTTTTGGGGGATAGAGAGGGCTCACGGGAATGGAGATGGGGGGTGGGTCCAACATCCACGCCCATGAGGGGGAGAATTTTTTTGTTTGGGGAAGGAGGGGGGGGTGGAGGTCGCCTTGGAGGTGGATGTGGAGGGGGCTGCAGGTTCCACATCTTGAACCTCCAATGTGTCAAAAAGATTTTTTGACACATTTGCGACCTTGTTTTTAGGTCTTGATGGCTTTTTCTTTTGAGGACTGTCTTTTCCAGTCTGTGCGATTTTGCCATGGCTGTTTTGGTTATTACCAGCAGCCCTGGCAACTTCTGCATAACTCTTGGCAGAAGCAGCGACCTGCCGAGGGGGGCAGATCACTGCTTTTGCCTGAGCAAACGTACCGCCGTAAGTGGCTCTGTATGTCAAGATTGCCTTTTCTTCTTGCCACTTAGGACAATCTTTCGAATGTGCTGCATGCTTGCCTTGGCAGTTCAGACAACAAGGGTCCACTTTGCAGTTTTCCTCATTGTGGTCTTCTTTGCCGCAGCGGGGGCATGTAGCTTTACGGCGGCAGTTTGTTTTCGTATGGCCGTACCGGTGGCAGTTAAAACATCTCATGGGGTTCGGGACGTAAGGCCGAACCTCCAAGTCGAGGTATTCAATTCTTATTCTCGACGGGGGTCTCGGGCTGTCAAAAGTCAGGATCCAGGTGTTGGTCTGGATTGTGCTGTCGCCGCGGCGGATGCTAACCCGCCGAGCTTCGACAACACCCTCCAGTTCCTCAACCATCTCCTGCTCCGAACAGCCTACCAGATCTCTGCTTCTTATGACACCTTTTGACCTATTGAGGCTCCTGTGAGCCTCAACGGTGACTGGGATGTCAGAGAATCTGGTACATTTCAAGAGGTTCTCACTCTCTTGTCGACCCTGCACTTGTATCATTAAAGTGCCAGAGTTGTTCCTGTTCACTGCCTTTGGTGTACCGGCGCCATTTGCTTTGAGTGCCTTGCTGATGGTGAAGATACTCAAAGTGTTCAGTTTGATGTTTTCCTCATTCGGTTGAATTACCAGGAACGGCGAGAATTTTGGGGTTGCCATTCCTGGTAAGTCATCAAGAGTCATCGGGGCAGTTATCTTTCATTTTTTACCTGTCTGGGGTGGGGCTTTAAGGGAGAGTTTTTCATATTTTTGGCCATGATATATATAAATTTTTATTCAACCCGGCTATATTGTGCCCACTAGCACGGCTCAGTCCCACACTTGGGAGGTAAGGCACTCACCGAAGCTATACTCCTCAAGTCTGGCCTCCTCTTGTCCTTCCATGGTCCTTGGGAAAAAAAAAAAAAAAAAAAAAAAAAAAAAGGACTCGAGGGGTGGAGTTGGGGGACGTCCCGCCTCCAGGCCTTTCTCTCGGATTGACCCTAATCTTTGCGTTGCACAAAGACTGACTGCTGATTCAGAGATGACAAACCATGATTAAAAAGAAATTTCATGGGGACAGGAACTAGATATGGTTTTAAATCTAGTCCTTCCAATCTCTTTGCCTAAATGGAGGGAGTGCCAAAAAATAGATTTGGCATCTCTGCGTTGGGTAGCTCGGGCCATCTACAAGGTAGGCTACCCACCCGTCTTTAGAGAAGCGTCAAGCCAAAGAGGAGTGTTGGGGTAGAAACACCTCGCAAGGTGAACCCCCCTCAGCCTCCAGGATCAATAGCTCCTCCTTATCGGGGTCCTCTCGGAACTGCGCACCCTCAGCAGAAAGGTGCCTGCTGTGCAGGATTTGGAAAGGAATATCTCCTCGTTGAACCTATTTCAACGGTACAGGGTATAGAGATACTGGGGGATAAAAGACAGTTAAGAAGGCTTGTTTTCCTCCGTTCTTTCTCTCTCTCTGTCCTGGCAACTCAATTTTGATAAGGAAGGGAAATTTGGAATCATTGGGGAAATGGGGTATGGAATGGAAATCATAGCTCAAATATGGTAAAAGGGGGTGGGATTTGTGCTATGCCATCGCCTTCCCTTGCTCTCTTTAAACTGAAACCGTCATTCCTCAAAACATCTTTTATATACTACGTTCTTGGGATTTGGGGGGAGAAAAAGTTTGGGGATGATTGCCAGGACAAGAAAAATAGCAAAATGGGTGAATGAAGCCATTCTCATAAAAAGGGCTGGGGTGTGGGGGTCTGTGGAGCCACTGTGTCTCTCCATTTCTCTCTCACCAGTCGGGTGGTTTTTCGTTGGTTACCACCAAACCAGAATGGCTCTTTTAGTCGCCTTCTACGACACGCATGAGCTTACGGTGGCTCAATTCTTTTCCCTCTCAGTTGAGGGACCCCGGAGACCACACGGGGTTCGAAATATGTGAACCGGAGATTAGAAAATAATTTTGTTGTGCATCAGTGCTGAACGTTTCAGCACTATTGATGAACAAGATTCTGATCTGCATAAAAACAAAGATGGCTACTCCCATGACTGAGTGGTCCAAAGAAATTCGAGCTGTAATAATGTTTTTTGAAATCCATCCAGAATTGGTAAGCGTGTGTGGAGAATCTGTGATGAGCTTCAAACAAGTAGTTTTCTGGTTCAATGTGCTTCAACAAGGTCGATCAAATGTGCATGATAAGCAACGCGCAAGGCGATCTCCTTCTGCCCATTCACAACAAAATGTCCAACGTGTTGAGACCCTGATTCGTGAAGACAGGAGATTGAAAGTTCGCGAAATTGCCCTTAGACTTGAAATGTCAAAATCTGCTGTCAAAAGAATAATCAAGTAATTGGACTTTAGGAAAGTTTCCGCTCGGTGGCTCCCGAAACAGCTGACTGACAGAAGACCATCAGGCACAGCGTGCAGAAGTGTCACAGAACCTCCTTCAACGAGTCCATGATGAGCAAGAAATGCGAGTTGGACCTGGTGGAGACCTTGGGCCTGCTGTCCAGTCTGTGTTTTCTTGACCATATGATCACTGGTGATGAAACCTGGGTTCACCACAACACGCCAGAATCATAAAAAGGATTTGATGATCTGGAAACGTCCTTCTTCGCCACCGGCCAAAAAGTTCAAAGTGCAACATTCAGCGAGAAAGTTGATGGGATGTCAAAGGTGTTCTCTTGATTGATTTTCTGCAACCACGTTCGACGAAAGAGACCCGGTCGGCTCAGCAGAAGAGTCGTTTTTCAACACGACAATGCCACTCCCCATACGGCAAACATGACAAAGCACTGGTTCCAAAGGAATGCGTGGAGAGTTTTACCACATCCTCCTCATAGCCCAGATCTCGCCCCATCAGATTTCCATCTGTTTGGGCCCCTTAAGAGACACTTGGGTGGAGAAAAGTTTGACGACGACGATGAATTGATTTCAGAAGTGGAAAATTTCCTGAAATGTCTTGACGTCAATTTTTTTTAGGTAGGGGGTATTTATTGCCCTCCTGTCACGATGGAGGAAATGCATCGATTGGATTGGCGACTACCTTGAGAAGTAAATAAATGATGTCAAAGTTTATAATATAAGTTTCATTCAATTCCATTCACAACTTTTTGAGTTACTAGCTTACTTACCTTATTTCTGGGACAGCCCTCGTATCTCTCTCAATTTTTGGCCAGAAAATTACCATTTGAAAAATTGAGAAAGAAAATGTCACCAGTGAGCCATTCGCCATTACCGACAATGTAGTACAACAAAATGAGGGCTCGCCGCGTAACTTAACGTAACTTAGCGGCGATGCTGGGCGAGTTGAACCAACAGTGAGAAGCACGTTTTGATTCGCTGACGGAGCTTGTGATGAAGCGAAAAAATGTGGATGGAGAGAAGAAGACGAAGGATAAAAGAATGAAACTTGGTCACCATAACAAACACGAGAGTGATGACAATGATAGTGATAGTGACTTTAGTTATAGTTATAGCGGTGGCGAAGGCGAATCCGAGAAGTTGGAAGAAGAAGAGGATTTATTGTGTTAACAAGCTACTACTAGGAGTGAGAAGAATGCGGAGGATGATAGATTTTTGAGGAGTTTAGGGGACACGTTTAATGAGGAAGAAAAAATTGGAGGGAAGGTGAGAAGCGACCTTGCAAAGGTAGTGAAAGGCCGGTTTTCAACCAAACAATCGGACATGCTGAAAAAGAGATTGGAAGCTCATCTTAGGCCAGCAAATTGAGAAACTTTGGTAATGCCAACAGTGAATAAAGAAATTTGGAAACACAATAAGACAATTAAAGCAGATCTGAGTTAAAATCCAAAGAAGTGTAGTTAAGGCGGCGACAGCAATAACAACATCCACAAACTTGCTGCTTGTCGAGAATGGTGCTGAGTCACTAAAACGGGACTGGAACATGCAACCAGGGAGTTGTCAACCAAAAGGAGAAATTCTCTAAAACCCTTTATAAATAAATCGTTGCATAGATAGTGCGAGGGTGACAATTTGCCAGTGGAACCATTATTGTTTGGAGACAATTTGCCAAACAAAATTAAAGAAATGAAAGAACTGGACAAATTAACATCACCTTCAATCTAGAAAAAAATTTAAGACAATACAAGATTTGCGAGTTAACATCCGGATGTTGAACTAATCACAACACTACATGGTGTCAGCAGTGTTGTCAAAAAAGATAAGTTTATGATTTCACATTTATTTTTGTTAATTTTACGTTTATTTTGGTATGGCATCGATAATTCCCGTGCCAAAACAACTGGACGTGTCCAACAACATGGCGTTGACTTGGAAAAGGTTCCTACGTGATTGGAAGAATTATGAGATTGCTACAAAACTGAAAAGTGAAACAGAAGAGGTCAGAGTGGCACCACTACTTGCAGTGATAGGCAGTGAAGCACTATAACTCTATAGAAAGTGACGATCGGACGATAGAGGAGATATTGTTAGAGGCGTTCAGCAAATTTTGCGTGGGCAAAACGAACGAGACATACGAAAGATACATTTTAATGCCAGACCTCAAAAAGAAACCCGAGAACATGGATGTTTATTTGGCAGAGTTAAGGAAATTGGCCAAGAAATGCAACTATGGCAGTTTGGAGGACGATCTTATCGGGGATAGAATCGTGATAGGTATCAATAATGAGGATATCAGAAGGAAGCTTCTTGAAAATGCAGATCTAACGCTTGAAAAATGCATAGACACTGTACGATCAATGGAAATCGCTGGTCAACATATGCAATTATGCAGAAAAGAGGCAAAAATAGAAAGAATATGCCTACACTATAAAAAGCAAGAAATTGGAACCAGACAACAAAGTAAAAACTGTTCAAGATGTGGAAAACAGCATCCAGAAAACAAATGCCCTGCTCAAAACTCAAAATGTAATAAGTGTCATAAATTAGGCCATTATGAAAAGATGTGTTTCTCAAAGCAAAGGAAGACTGGTCAATTTTTTTCAAACCCTAAGAAAGGGCAAATTCAAACGGTATGTTAATCAAATTGAAAGTGATATGTTAATCAAATTGAAAGTGATGAATCTGAAAATGATGAAAGAATTTTTTTGGGTTCAGTAAAGACAAAATTCTGTTCAGAAGATCCTTGGATGGCCGAAATAGAACTTGAAGACATAGCCAATAACTATAAACTTGACACAGGAGCAGATGTCACAGTTGTACCAGAAAAATGTATACCAAGAAAGGTGCAACTTAGTACTACTAAGAAAAGATTGTTTGGTTCTGGAAAAGAGGAAGTTATAGTAAAAGGAAAATTTGACACAACCCTAAAAAGAGGAACATTTACGATAGGACAAACTGTGTATGTCATTGAGAATTTGACGGAACCACTTTTGGGTAGGCCTGCGATCGAAAAATTAAAACTGCTACAAAGGGTGAATAATATTGAAAACAGGGAAATGTACGAAACAGAAATCAAAGAAAAATACCCTGAATTGTTTACTGGCCTGGGCAGACTCCATGAAAATGTCACGCCTTTCTCAGTTTCTACTCCAAGAAGAATTCCAATGCCATATTATGATAAAGTAAAATCAGAATTACAAAGACTTGAGGTAATGGACATAATTAAACCTATTACACAACCAACTGACTGGTGTGCGCCAATGGGGATTGTTCCAAAACAACACGGAAAAGTCAGAATTTGTGTTGACTTAACAAACCTCAATCCAGGAGTGAAAAGAGAAGATTTCCCAATGCCACGTACAGGCCATTTACTAAGCCGACTGTCAGGACAAAACATATGGTCCAAACTTGATTGCAATTCGGGATTCCATCAACTTTTACTTGATGAAGAGAGTCAACCTTTGACAACGTTTATAACCCCATTTGGAAGACACTGTTACAAAAGGTTATGTTTTGGAATTAGTTCAGGGCCAGAAATATTCCAAACAGAAATGTGACAGCTACTGAAAGATATCCCTGGAGTGATTTGTGCAATCGATGACATATTACTAATATTATTAGTAGGTGGTTCTACACAAGAAGAGCATGATTGCAACAGGTTCTCGAAAGATTGAAAGAAGCAGGAGTGACTTTAAATGAAAAGTGCAGATTCAACCAAAACAAAATCAAGTTTCTTTGTCATGTATTACACATGAAGGTATTTATATTGATCCACAGAAGAAAAGGGCTATTACATGAATTACCCGGAATTGAGAAGATTTCTCGGAATGATCAACCATACAAGCAAATTCATAGCAAATGTGGCAGAGAAAACTCAACCGCTAAGAGAGCTACTCAAAAACAGCACTGATTAAACAAGCCTCATTGAACTCCCTGTCTTCATCGTTAATAATCTGAATTATGTTGAAATAATCACAACACTACAATAATGTCAGGTATGGAAATGGTGAATGGATCATAATATATGGATCAGTGCAGCACACTTTCCGGGGAAAAAGAATACTGTAGCAGATGAGTCACGTATCACTATTTGGGATTCTGGATGGAAGTTAAATTCCCATGATTGATTTGAAGGTAGCTTTAAAACATTTGATTATTGAACCAGAAATTGACTTGTTTGCAATTGAAGCTAATGCTCAATTGGAAAATTTTGTATCATTTAAATGGAATGAAAATGCAGTAGCAATTGATGCTTTCTCAATTTGTTGGACATTTAAAACGTTTTATGCTTTTCCCCCTTTCAGTGTCATTGCCAAGGTGTCGCAAAAAATTTTCCAGGAAAAAGCGACAAGAATTGTGGTGGTACCAGATTGGCCGACTCAATTCTGGTACCCACAAATCAACAATATTGCTTCCAAATCCCCAGTTCGTCTTCCTTGTCGAAGAGATCTTCTAATTCTACCATCGTCCCCGGAACCACCCATCCTCTAATTCTACGGAACAAATTAGACCTTCTTGTTTTCAAGGTTTCGGGCGCCATTTAATTTCCTCCGAGCTAGATCAGCAGTCAAATCTCATTTTGAATTTGTGGAGGAAAAACACTATTAAATCGCACAACACCTACATTAAGAAATGGATAGAATTTTTAAAAGTTCAACATAATCCTCCAGTCACAATTCATGTTTTGGAAAAATTTTTGAGTGGTTTGTTTTAACAAGATTTTAGTTATAATACCATAAATATCGCCAGGAGTGCAGTTGATGCTCATTTATCATCTTACGGATACATGGAATTTGGAACTCATGAAATTATAGTAAGACTGCTTAAAGGAGTCTTTAATAAAAGACCAGCATTAGGACCTACCTAAATACAATGAAACATGGAATGTCGATTTAGTAATTGATCATTTATCTGGATGGCCAGATGTTATTGATGTGTCTTTGAAACAATTGACTCTGAGACTTGTTATGCTTTTCTGCCTTTTATCAGCTCAGAGAGGTGATGCTTTACATTTTACATAAAATAACTGTTGATGTGAATAACTTCCCCAATCAGTTGACTTTAATAATCTATATTATACGTCAACTTCCCAAAAGGTCTTTGATTATTCGACACCCGAGTAGTGCATGCGTATGTTCTGTGAATTTATCAGCATGGTGGTAGCAGGCTTGTTTTGTTTGTTTTTAAGGGTTTTACGGCGCTTGCAACACATTTAGGTTATATCAGCGCCAGTAAAAAGGAAGAAAATGGGACAGTAAAAAGTTCTAGAATTACAATTAAAGCATCCAAGAAAAAGTAAGACAAAGGGGAACTGGGAACAAATAGGGATCAGATGTAGATTCCAAGAGCATACCATCAATGTTCTTAGTTTGAGATCACCAATAAGTCTCATCTGGACACAAGCACGGCCCCCACTAAGAGGAACACACTCAAAAGCTTACATTATAAATTAGAACAAATATAATAATATATAACAGAGAGATGATTTACAAGGAAAAAAATATCACCTCCCAAAACAATAACTATGCATTTGACTGTTTCCCTCCCAGCCAGGACCCCGACCAGGGCCAGGACAAAACCAAGACAGAATGCAAGTTGGAAAACAGATATAGGGGGATAGAAGACAATATGTACCTCCCTGCCCACTATGGGAATGGGAGGTAGGTGGTAGCAGGGCTAAATGGTTGTCTGAAGGCGGGGACTAATCAAAATGCTTAGGGCTGAAACGATGCAAACAATGAACAATTCGAATGTAAACCCTTCGTACGCATAAAAATTTTCTAAACATAAAAACAGAATGTAGTGTGCGCTACGTGTTGGATGGAGTCTGAACGTAGCCATCGTTAAGTTATAGCCTGACACTGAAACCCAAAAAGACTGGCCTTTTGACGTCATTATTTGTTTTTTTGCAGCACCTAGTGAGTTGTCGTTAGTAGTACTCATAGAAACAAGTGGTCCCGTTGGTTGAACTATTGAATACAACTCACGATTTGTTTTCTTTTGTGGCCAAAGACTGGCATTTTGACGTCATCTTTTGGTCAGTGTCAGGCTATAAGTTACCGATGGCTCGGCTACGGTCTGAATGACACGAAAGCATAGTGTGCTGAGAGGAACGTAGAGAATGTACAGTGTGCGCTCCTTGTTGGATGGAGTCTGAATGACACGCAAGCCTAGTGTGCCGAGAGGAATGTAGTGTTGTATTCAAATCCCAACGGGGACTTTTTGTTCCCCTTCTATCTATTAAAAAAAAAAGTCCTTTACTTTTTAAAGCTTTTATATATATAATATATATATATATATATATATATATATATATATATATATATATATATATATATATATATATATATATATATATATAATTATGATTAATAAAAACTTCCGGCGATGTTGTGGACACGTATTGTACATCTCATTTTTCGTGTTGAGTGTGGCTTCATGAGGGTGTTTGATTATAGTATATTTCTCTTCCAGGCATAAGCTACATTGTTTTGATTTTGGTGTGTATCCTGTTGCTTTAGATAAAATTTTCCATTAAATGTTTTGGTCTAGTTTGTTGTCTTTTAATTTCCAAATACGTGTCCACATCGCCGGAAGTTCTTATTAATTAACTACAAACCGGAACCACTTCAACAAACAACAACAGTCAACAAACCAAACTCATGTAACACACAGTCCTGACGATGGCTGATTAGGCCTGAAACATCGATGTAGACTGACTCAAACATTGTGGTAAATATTAAAATAATAATTCGCTCAATTGCTACATGCCGAGCACTTTTCGTACCACATTTGTATCAAACACGATTCAATATATATATATATATATATATGTGTGTGTGTGTGTGTGTGTGTGTGGGTGTGTATATATATATATAATAGAGCAAATAATCCCTGCCTATTTGTAGATCTCACGATATGAGCTCATTGTTGCAATGGAAATACATGTATTTTCAATCCAAAGCAAAACATTACCCCTAACATAAATGTTTTTAAAATCCCAGAGAGAGAGAGAGAGAGAGAGAGAGAGAGAGAGAGAGAGAGAGAGAGAGAGAGAGAGAGAGAGAGAGAGAGAGAGAGAGAGAGAGAGAGAGAGAGAGAGAGAGAGAGTGTTCTTGTACTGGAAGAAAAACCGACAGTGATAGATATTGGGAGTTTTTTTGTTTTTTGTTTCAGGTATCGAATTATTTGGTACACCCGAATTTCACGTGTCGAATAACGCTCCCAATTTAAAAATTCCCAATAGAGATTGCCACCTGATTATCAATACACATCATCATAAGGTAGCAATAACTATCCTGCACAAATCTTTGGGCCTCTTTTTCGCTCACGAAGTGCTCAAATTCGCGACAAAATATGGGACGAAGCCGTTTCGTACATGCCATTTTTAAAAATTAATTACGACGCTGTTTATAATTGAATATGACTGAAAGTTGGCACACAGTTAGAAAAGAGGTCATTTTAAATTATGCCAAGCGACAAAACTCGTACGATTACCAGAAGACCGTTAAAAATAGATTTTTACTCTTTGGAGTACAATATTTCTAAAACTACAAAGAGGAGAGATTTTGTCGCTCATAAGGTTATATATGCACATTTCTTCTACGTATTTATATATCAAATTTCATTCGATTATGATAAGTACTTTTCCCGTATTCTCACAAAACATCAACCCAATTTGCATTTCAATGAGTGAAAATATGGAAGCGGCCATTTTGCTCCACCATCGCGCGACACGAAAATGACGTGAGCGAAGCAAGGCTGCCAGATGGCCAGACTTTAACCTGACCAAATTCGACTTCAAAAGTGGCTAAATAGAAAATCAAAATGGCTTTCAATATTAAGACTGGCCCACTTAAAATGAACTAAATTTTAACAAACAGAAAATTGAATAGACTAGGATAAATGTCACTGAGACAAACATAGATGAATAAAATGTAAAAAAAAAATAAAAATTATATATTTGGCCACACAAGTGGCCATCTGGCAACCTTGTTCGCGACGACGGATGACACAAATCCTCGCGCGCATTTTTTAAAATTAAGGTATTGTTTCATTGTTATGTCATAGGGATAGAAGATTAACTCTCTCTCTCTCTCTCTCTCTCTCTCTCTCTCTCTCTCTCTCTCTCTCTCTCTCTCTCTCTCTCTCTCTCAAATAAATACTAGAACTGACATAAGCCATGGGTCTCACGGGACTGATTGATAATAATTCAGCAGGCATTTTTCGTGTCATTTGTATGGGTTGTAGACACAAGATTACACTTCAGAAAAGTTCCAAATGATCAATATTATGTATAATTTAAAACAAATTTATAGTTGACCCTAGCCATACAGCTCTAAAACTATACAAGTTAGAACACTTCTGATGTCTTCATCATATTTTCTGATAGCATTTTGCCATCAAATTGCCAAGTTTTAATGTCTAATTCCACGTATTAAGCGAGATACAGGCATAAACCAGAATAAAACGCAGAAAAAGCGTCCCATATTTTCCGTATTTTTTTCTCTTTGTGAGTCATCCAAATAAATGACATCTTTGAAACTGCATAACTTTGTTAAATATTAATCGATTTTCAAAATTCAAAAAGACTTTTACTCAGTGGAGATAGGGCTTTGATTTAAGAGTAGTATTTCATACAAAAATAGAAAACAAAAATTTTCATAGTCATTGCTACATAAGGACATTATTTGTGGAACCTCGGTTTTATGTTGTTTTTTTTTGTCTTGTTTTTGATTTTAAGGGTTTTACGGCGCTTGCAACACATTAAGGTCATAACAGCGCCAGTAAAAAGGAAGAAAATGGGATAGTAAAAAGCTCTAGAATTACAATTAAAGCACAAAAGAAAAGGTAAGACAAAGGGAAATTGGTTCAAATAGGAAACAGATGTAGATTCCAAGAGCACATCGTCAAAGTACTTAGTTTGAGATCACCTAAAAGTCTCATCCAGACACAAGCACAGGTCCTAAGAGGAATACACTCAAATGTTTACCAATCATATAATATAATATGTAAACTAAACATAATACAATGCATAACAGAGAGATGGTTTACATGGAAAAAAATATCATCTCCCAAAACTATAACTATACATTCGACTGTTTCACTCCCAGCCCAGTCCAAGGAACTCCGGCAAGGATCAGGACAAAACTAAGTACTGTAATCTCATTTCAAGACAATGACAGGAAACAATTGGAAAACGGATATGAGGGGATAGAAGACACAGCATGTACCTCCCTGCCCACTATGGGAGGTAGGAACCCCACCCAGAGGAAAATCTATCGGCCTTTCTGTCAAGTCCAAATCTAATGCAAAGATAACATAGCTATTCATTGTTAGGTACTTAAAATTACGTAAAATATTAATAACTTCTAACTAAAACTCATCTATTCTGAACATTAGATACAAACTGACTGTATGTAAATACATATAATTTAACAAATTGTCATTCCCAATTAAACATTTTAGAGCCCTATAATGCTGCCCACTATATAAAGAGATTATGATAAACTTTTGTTCTTATTGTTTTTTTGTTTTTGAGGGTTTTACGGCGATTGCAACACATTAAGGTCATATCAGCAGACCTGCCAACCTTCCCAGGATGAAAAGTGTATTCCATGACCCTCAAAAGTGTATTTTTAAGCAAAACATTTATTTTGTTCGCACATGTGGAAAAAAAGTGCGCACTATACAAAAATTTATATAAAAGCTACATCAATCCCAAATCAAAATAATCTCTGATCTTCATCATTCAAGCGATCTCTAGTGATTACAAAATTATCGATTTATCGAGAAACTAAAACTTAATGGCCATTTAAAATTAGCATAAGGCTCAGAAATTGCAATATCAAAGGAAATTGCTTTCGAAATACTCAAAGAAATGACCAAAAGACCCTTAACATGTTGGTAGTATTGAAGCTAGTGTCAGTGGAAGAAGTGTTGGTTGTTGTAGCGATGGTGCTCTAGTGGTGGTGGTGGTGATGATGATGATGAAGCTGTGGTGGCGGTGGTGGTAGAAGTGATGTGGTGGTGGTTATGGCAGTGACAATGCTGTGATGGCAGTTGTAGAAGTGATGATGGTAAGAGATGCTGATGAAGTTGTGATGGTGATATCTGCTAGCCCAGTACATCAGTTATGAGAAAGTTTTGAGATAAAATATCTGGGAGAGTGGTCTTCAATTCAATAGATTGACAATTTGCAACAGTAGCAAGATATTTTCCATATATGCTATCTAATGATCCATATCTCTCTCTCTCTCTTTTTTTTGAGGATTCACTACTACTACTCCTACTTCTGCTATTATTACTTCTATATACTACTAATACTGTTACTTTGTTCAAATGATGGGAAATTCGCAAAGTATGTAATATGAGAGACAAGTTAAATACTTCTAAAATGGTTCTAAAAAAATCATTTTGAACCAAATACCGTTCTTAAAGCTGCCCACTTTGTAATCCAAGACTCGTACAAAATAATAAAGAAAAAAAAAGATCATTATAAATTTTATAAATCAAAATAGAGTAATTTAGTTATTATAAAGGGAAATAACCCATTTATGTTTAAGTTAATTAGCAATACAGTTTTTAATTGAAGGCTTCATAGTCAAAGATGTTGGTTCAATTAAATTTTCACTTAGAATTTTCTATTTAATAAGTGGCAAAAGTTTAAATGTGGTCTGAGACTATTTAAAGTATAAAACAAGCTTATATGCATAATTCTATGCAAATCCTCAAAAATGTATGAGAAAAATATTGGTGAAAACCGGCATCATATAAGCAACTGAAATGATAACTATAGTATCAAATGTGATGCATCATTCATTCAGAAACACGGTCAACAGTTGGTGTACGACATGTGTGTATTAATGCATCAAATGTATCAAGATCATTCACATCACACATCTTTAAAAATTCACTAAAATCGTATCCGCGTATTTGGGGTCCAAAAATCGTACTAAAATACGATTAATCGTACAGGTTGGCAGGTCTGTATCAGCGCCAGTAAAAAGGAAGAAATGGGATAGTAAAAAGTTATAGAATTCAATGAAGCACCAAGAAAAGGGGAATTTGTTCAAATAGGAAACAGATGTAGATTCCAAGAGCACACCATCAAAGTGCTTAGTTTGAGATCACCTAAAAGTCTCATCCAGACACAAGCACAGGTCCCCACTAAGAGGAATACACTCAAATGTTAACAAATCAAATATAACATGTAAATAAAACATAATACAGTACATAACAGAGAGATGATTTACAAGGAAAAAAATATCATCTCCCAAAGCAATAACTATACATTCGACTGTTTCCCTCTCAGCCAAGGACTCCGACCAAGGTTAGGACAAAACCAATCAATCTCACTCCAAGACAAAGTCAAAGACAGAAAGCATGTTGGAAAACAGATATAAGGGGATAGAAGACACAGTATGTACCTCCTACCCCTGCCCGCTATGGGAGGTCAGGATCCCCACCCAGCTTTTGTTCTTATACTGCAAACACGGCTAGTGTGTGTATTACTGCAACCTTGTGGTTATGCAGTTTATAAAACAAAATCTTTAATCAATTGAAAAACATATTCCATCAAATGAGCGAATTTAAGTTAAGCCTTTAAAAAAATATTACTTAAATCGATCAGCCTAACTTACTGTTACATTATCTCTCTATTACCGGGTGATATCTATAAACATTCATAATAATATGAAGTTACGAGGTTGGCTGAGAAAAAAAATATGGAAAAGACATAAAGAAAGAGAGAGAGAGAGAAAGAGAGAGAGAGAGAGAGAGACCACTCTGATTGATTTTTTTAAAATTGATAATTAGACGTAAGTGGTAATGAGTTCAATTGAATTCAAAACAAACAAACAAACAAAAAAGGGTACAAAGCTAAAGGGTACAAAAATATTAACACCCATTTCTCCATCCCCTTCCCTTTCAATCATTTTTTTCATCCAAGGCCATCATGGGTAATGTGCCACTATTCATTCACATTTGGCGCCAGTGTGTCAAGACTAACATGGGAGTGTCACCAAAAATCATGCAGCTGAGCAGAGGTGTAAAAAAAATAACACAAGACAAAACGGCCAAACTACCTTAGCGGAAATTGTTTGACACAACAAAAAACAGCGGAAAATCTCTGAAAAATCCTAAAATCCCGGAAATCCGCGGAAGATTATAATCACTGAGGCTTACCTTAGCAAAATGTGGGCTAACACATTGTATTTGGAGATATTAGGTGGGTTTCGGCGCCCCTATTATAACCGATTAGGTTCTTTAGAGTCATTGCTATATATAGCCGGTAAATTTCACTAAAGGCAAAGAGGGAGAAAAAAAAAACAACAACATGGTATCCACTGTAATTGTATAGAGATAAACCAGGGTGATATCAATACATTACTGCCATTATATGTTTCCTGGTGATTGAAATAACAACAACAATAATAAAATGAAAAGAAATTGTCACATATGTATTATTTGTTTCATCTTTGGCATACTTCTCAAGACTATTGGTAATAAATGTACATCATAAGCGTATAAATTATAACTTATTGGGCCAGATTTTTTTGTTTTGTTTTGTAATACAAATCTTTGAGAGGCAAAAAAATTTTTCCAAACACCAAGGGTGAAAAAGACAAATTATTGCACTTAATTATTGAATTGAAAAAGCAATTGATCTGCATTTAAGTTGGAAATAAAAATGTTAACTAGGGAGCGTTCACATATTATGTCAACACTTTGGGGGGGAGGGGGGGTCTGCCAAATGTTGACAAGTGTTGACATGGGGGAGGGGGGGGGGTTCATACCCAAGATTATGTCATCAAAAATTTGGTTATACAAATAGAATAAAAACACACCCAAGAAAAACACTGTAAAAGTTGAAGCGGATTAGTAACATATATGTTATTATTCCTATCAGGACATCAGTCTTCACAAATTACTTTTTACCAGATCAGGTGATCCACCTACACCTATTCACTGCTGGGTGGACAGGGGGCCCCAGAAAAAAAATGTGGCTGCGATGGGAATCAACTTGAGTTGTCAGGTCTTCAGCCACGCTCTAACAACTGAACTACCCTATACATGTCTACATCTTCAAAATGGACTTTTTTTTTGTTAACATCGTGTAATGCTGGCTACCAGTATTGAACAGAGACAAAGAGGTATATATCAAATTTCACACCTTTTGGCACTCAGTTGTTTTTACCTCTTTTCCTCTGTTCAATAGCCACCATCACATGACTTTCACGAAAAATTGTCCATTTTGATGATGTCATCATATTGGGGGGGGGGGGGGGGGGGGGGGGGGGGGGTCAAGTCAATGATGACAAGTGATGACATGGGGGGGGGGGGGTCTAAAATGCCAATTTTTTGTTGACATAATATGTGAACGCTCCCCTACTTGATTTGAGATAACTTACACTTGTACTCCAAATAGCTAGAAAAAAAAAAGTTGTTTTCTCTTCCAATTTAGGTTTAAATTCTAGAATGTTATAATATACTGAACTGTTCGGCTAAATTATATTACAGTGCACCAGAAGGTCTAACAACATGACAACAAACATAAGAAGATCAATACCTAGGAAAACAAATAATCTTAAATAACGAGTACAATAACTCTTCCAAAGAATATTCTCTTCCATTACTTTGCTTATTGATAAATTTCAGGGAAAAACACGATGGTGGAAACTAAAAGAGGAAGAGCAAAGAGAAATATTTGCTACAACGGTGAAAGGAAGACAAGAAATTGATTGCCCAAAGGAAAGGAAAAAAAAAAACTGCTGATATAATCCGTGAAGTGGCCAAAGAAGCGATAGGGGTCAGCTCAGGAAGAGGAAAAGTTGGAAAAGAAAC
Source organism: Berghia stephanieae (assembly GCF_034508935.2). Lineage (NCBI taxonomy): Eukaryota > Metazoa > Mollusca > Gastropoda > Nudibranchia > Aeolidiidae > Berghia > Berghia stephanieae. The sequence continues at coordinate 41,932,955 of NC_088365.1, read as the reverse complement.
ATGATGGTGGAATGAAGAAGTTCAAGAAGCAATAAAGAAAAGGAGGGAAGCAAGGAAGAACACAGAGTACAGAGACAAACAGGGATGCTATGAAAGTAGATGAATATAAGCAGGCAAAGAAAGAAGCAATGTATGAGAAATTAGAAAATAAAGAAGGCCAGAAAAAATATTTTCAGAATAGCGAAACAGAGGGACAAGAATAGGAGAGATAGACAACATATTAAGATGATCAAAGATGAGAATGGAAAATATTGGGCAAAGATGATGCGATTCGAGTAAGATTGAAAACATACCACGAACACCTCATGAATAAAGGCAGAGAGAGGAGATGGGCAGTTATACAAGATAAATAGAAGATAGTAGATGAGATAAGCAAGAACGAGGTGTGGGATGCAGTGCGCAAGATGAAAAAGGGGAAAGCAATTGGACCAGACGAGATACCAGCAGAAGTCTGGAAATCACTTGGAGATGAAGGGTTTAATTTCCTGGTATGGTTATTCAATGACATCATACAGAAAGAGAACATGCCAGAAGAATGGACAAAAAGTATGTTGATCCCCATATACAAAAATAAGGGAGATGTTCAAGAATGTGGTAACTAAAGGGGCATCAAGTTAATGAGCCATACAATGAAGATATGGGAAAGAGTAATCGATTAGAGGATTAGAAAAGATGTAGACATAAGTGAAGAACAGTTTGGATTTGTTGCTGGTAAAAGTACAACGGATGCTATATTTGCTCTAAAAGTGACCGCAGAGAAGTATAGAGAAAAAAAAGCCTGTTCATTGACCTGGAGAAAGCATATGATAGGGTACAAAAGAAGAAATGTGGTACTGTCTTAGAGCAAAGGGGCTAACGGAAAAATTTATCAAAGTTATCCAAGATATGAACAAAGGAAACAAAACAGTGGTAAGGACAGCTGTTGGCTCAACTGATCCATTTAATGTAAGAGTTGGATTACACCAGAGATCTGCTCTCTGCCCACTGCTGTTTGCAATAGTAATAGATGTTCTGAGAGAACCAATTCGGCGAGAGGCACCATGGAACCCACATAAATAAATAAACCCCCCCCCCCCAAAAAACCTGAGCTTTTACACTGCCTGGCTATACAATATCCACTTATTAACATTTCAATGTCCATAGCAGAACTCAAACCAAGAACGAAGACCACAAATCTGCACAAAGGATAACAAGCAAATGATACTGTCCATTTAAAGGTATAGAAACCGGATAAACTAAAGACTACTGTTAACTGAATCCTTATTAGGATATAACATATTATGGTCAACAGAATGTTGTGGGGAATCCCACATTTTGCAGCAGAAATAGTTTCCTTTTCCATCTCTTGTTTGTTGACATTGGCAAGAATGTGAAGAGTAATGTCCAATTTTAGTGTTGTTTACTTGTGTGGATTAACCATCACTGATTTCGTTAAGCTGTCTAGATCAAAATTGCAAATGAAATGATTAAATGAACGACAACCTTATCAATGCATATTGCATATGGAATGTCGGTAGGCAGCCCGCATTCTCTGATTGGCCAAGAAGCAAGCATTGTCATCGGTTGTTATCACTTAGACTAGAAAGCATTGATTTTATTGGCTGGTAAGCAAGTCTGTTTTCAAAACTAATTCACTCTCTGACTGGCCGTCAGATGGGATACTAATTCAGCACTAGCAGACATTCACTGATTGATGAACAAGCTGCCATTTCATTGGACGCCTAAATTTATTATTAACATTTTCAAAGCTGTCTTAAATTGGTATATATGTTATTTATTAAATTTTATGTCATTATATTAGACATTTCATTACTAATAATATATAGGGATAAAAAAAAAAGCACTTTGACATGACAGTTAAAAGTGAGAAGTCGTTATGATCCATGTCATAATTAAGTTGGTTGGACCATCACAGCATCTGTTATTAACTGCCAGAAGAAGATTGTATAGACCCTGTAACGTGTTTATCGTTTTCCTCCTCCTCCCCCCCCCCCCCCCCCCCCCCCCCCAAAAAAAAAATAAAAGAAAGAAAGAACAAAAACAAACAAATAATAATTTTAAAATGTCAAATGAATCAAAAGCCTCTAAATGAAATTACCACATGAACCTTTGGAGATTTGGATCATTGGGCCAGTAAAACGGTTTCTGGGTAAACATGAAAACAGTGAATGCATTGATGGTAACGTAAAATAAAAACTCAAACAATAAAGCTGTCTTTGATGGGAGATTCATATTTAAACGAAGAATATAAAATGGAATAATATAATACCGAAACTCCAAAAGAGCTTGGGGAACTAGACATAAACTAATACACAAAATGACAGAGAGCCTCCAAAGCATCCTTTTGTGGATTGTTAAGAGATAAAAATTTACTAAACTAAAAAGGTAAACGGGAATCACAGCATACCTAGCCCATGCAAATCTTCTGAATAGTTTTGACCAAACATAAAACGTATAATGTCTATTATCACTCAGTGTGTACTTGTGCTCGTATGTGTAGTACTTGATTAACAAGTAAGACAAAACAGCAAATAAAATACATTTCATAGGATTTTTCAAGACAGCTTTAACACATTGAAATATATGTTTAGGATGAATGCAATGAATAAAAGTAAATGCAGTCGAAATAGCAAGAAAATATAGCACCTGTGGAAAGTTAAAAGACGCTTGATGATTGGATTTGTCCCCTACAACTATTCCATTGTTTACACAAACAAAGACAACAAAGCCAAGTAGTACAGACAGGTAATAAACAGTGGACATCAAAATGTCCTTTACTAAATTTACAAAACAAAGAAATCCTTGATTGAAGACTAGGCTCAGTATTGATTTAAATTCTTGCCAGTCTGTCATTGTTGAAAAATTTTTACAAGTTGTTTTATTCTGTTTCAGTCGTCTCTCTAGCACCACTCTGGCACTCATTGACAAACAAAACAAGACCCATATGACATTAGTTTGTCTGAACAGAATGGATGCCACACCACTTGCAGATGCCAGTCCATGATTTCCTCGCAGACAGAGAAAGTACATCAATAATGTGAAGAAAACAGCACCAGGGTCTGTGTAGTAAAGCCAGGAAAAGAAATACAGGACTGGAAACAATGACATGGTCAAGGCATTCAGCAAAAGGTGGCAGACTGGACCACGGCGACTCTAGAAAAAGACACAAAAAGAAATTAATACGTTTTTCTTAAAGTTGATCTAAGGTTGTTAAAGCTGTTGTTCAATTTTCTTAATATCTCTCATATGCTTTTAAACACTATGTCATATGAATTTAGAATAACACCAAAAAAAATATGGTCAAATTGGTACATAATAAATACTTGTCTAAATAACACCCCTATTAAAAGTAACCAGTCTATTAGACACACAAGAGGGAGGGGCATTGCAGTATGGATTTGTGAGGTCATCTGTGACCATTAACCCATTGCTGTCCAGGCATAATCTAAAAAAATGTCTCTTGCAGACCATGCAAGGGGAGATAACTCTTCCCAATTTCATAGTAAACTTCATTCAAAAATTCATTGCAAGAATGTGAAGCATGCTAGAAACAAAATAAAGCTGTTTTAGAAAGAAGAATGAATGGCCTTTAATTTGATGTATTATTTTGGTTGATTTATATTTTGAATTTGAAAAAAAATTATAAGTTGAAAAATATGTAATAATATTAAAACACATGAAATCCATTGTCAATGTCATCAAAATTCGCATCCAACTCAACCTCAATGTCTGATTCAGTGTCTGAATGAGCACTATCATCGTCACTATCCAATAAAAAACGTTGACCACGCCAGAGAATTGAGGAATTCAAATGCCATTCCAGAAAGAAAAAAAAGGACTTTACCACACCCGATTTGCTCAACAAACGATCGGGAAATTTCTAGTTTCACTTTCACTCTTTCTCTACTTTCGTTTTCTAATATAAAAAGAAGCGGTTCTACACACACTTTTAGTTTACGGGTTCAAAGATGCTGGGTACCTGGCGGGTGACAGCTGGCGATTTGAACTGTTTGAGATGTTTTTTGAGCGGGTGATTACCAGCGATTTGGGCAGCAATCTGTCATCTGCATTTTTTGCGGCCGCAAATATCAGGGCGATCCGCAAATTTTGGCAAATTTCCCAAAATTGACAAATCGCGGCAAATCGCGTGGCAAATTTTGGGGAAAAAAAAAAGAAGCGAAAACAAAATAATGAAAAAAAAGTGTGAAACGCTTAGTTCTCGTCGGCAAATTTCTCGGTAAATTTTGGGGGTTTTTTTGGGCAAATTTTAGGTCCCAATTTGGCAAAAAATGCTGATGACAGAGCAATGGGTTAAATAGGAGGCAAGGGGGCAATGCATAGTTTAGACAACAGGTAGACAGTGACTTCCAAGGAGAGAGTAAACGATATCCTTTGTTTTGGGATTGACAGCTGTGCATTGTGACCAATGGGTTTGATGAGAGCTTATTAGACAAGATGCGCTACACGACGATAGAGACAACGAACGATAGAGTGAGTGGTCAATGCTCCGTCCGCTCAGTTTATCGTCGTATTTATTGTTCGTTCCACTCAAGAGAGAGAGAGAGCACTCTGCAAGAATACTTTATGAATTGATTTTAATTTTTAAAATATTTGTAATTAGGCATAAGTGGTTATGAATTCTATTAACGAATTCAGATCAAACAAACAACAACAACAAAAAGAAAAAAAAAAGAAAAAAGAAGAATGACTCACTTCTAAACTTATAAAATCACCAAATGTACTATTATGCTACAGATAAAGGGTACAAATAAAATTTACACCCGTTTGCTCCATCCCCTTCCCTTTCGATCATCTTCTCATCCAAGGCCATCAAGGGTCTTGTGCCAATTTTGACATTTGGCGCCAGTGTGACTAGACTAACGTCATGAATATGGGAGTGTCACCAAAGTTCATACAACTGAGCAGAGGTGACAAAATATGACACAAGACTTATTGTGATTTTTCTGGTGAACAACCACTTGGCGGAAAATGTTTGACACGGCAAAAACAGACGAAAATTGAAAAAATGCTAAAATCCCAGAATTCAGCGGAAGATTATCATCATTGATATATATGGTATGAAAATGATCAAGGGTCAAATCAATATTGCTATAAAAACATACAACAAGCAGTGGTGAAAACTGTGTCCCATCATTTTATCTGAAATCGACCAAAGATATCACAGCCATGAACGGTCAAGGCCGTCTCAGAGGGAAAATGTTGCAATAGTGGACAGGAAACTCAACTTCAGTTAAGGCAAATTAACGCAACATTTTCATTGATCCCAATGTGTTGCGATTATCCGGAGTGGACTGTATCTAATCATTAAACTTCCTTTTACTCATCCACATAGTAACGTTCATCTTCAGTAAGTCATAAGTCAACCAGGAAAAGGTGACTTTGTATGAAGTGAAGATCTCTCTGCTGTGTCACACTAGAAAAACGATGCAGACTTATGGAATGGGACATTGTTCTCAGCAATTTCTTTATGGCAAATCTTTTTAAATAAGCCTGTAATGTCTAGACAAGTAGGATGTCAGATATCAAGATGCATTTCACTTACCTGAGCATCCAAATACAATTGTTTGGAAAGCAAAAACAATAAGGCGAAATTTCCACAACAGTACAACAAATTCCCAGCACGTAGGTTGTATATGGAGCAGAGAGAGACTAAATCATCCAAGCCAAGAGAAAAAGGAAATATGATGACAAGGGATGAAATGTACAAACCAGGAAGCGTTGTGATCATGGGATCCCACTGAAAGAATGAAAACAAATAGATAAGATAGAAAATTCAAAGTGAGACAATGCAGTCACCAAAAAAAAAAAGAAGGGGAAAGCTAGCTGTTATTGTGGAAAAAAAAAACAACTCCAGCAGCACCGATTACTCACATATCAAGAAAGCACACATTAACCCTAAAGCCCTCTATACACATTGCGTCCATTTGAAATTGGGTAGTCTTTACGATTGATCGGTGCAATTTGTCACACTGGATTTTTCCACACACACGGGAGACAGTACAAGCAGTATTAATTAACCCTCTTCTTACTGACCATTTTCAGAATGGAGTGTCTACTTATACACGGTAACTGGGCACCTAGCCTCAGGATCTACAGCAACATTGTACCGTACATTGGAAGGGAGGGGCAGGGGCATTGAGCTTGGTGAATGTAACTAATGACCTCGATTTCTTTCATTTCTACCCCCAAACCCCTTTGTGTGTGTGTATGTGTGTGTGTTATACATAGTGTGCGCTTAGCTAAGAAACTCACATTGCCATCCGGAAGTATAATGGCAATAATGTCCCAACACACAAAATTATGTGTAACCTTCATCGTTCACAGTCTGGTTAATAAGTTTAGTGAGAATTACTCATAAACATGGATGGCAAAAAGCAATTACAAAGACATGAGTGATGTCATCTTCGTTCTATATATAGGCAGAACGTAAGCAATAGCAGAGCTGCCAGACGGCCAAATGCTTGATTAAATTGGCCAAATAGTAATAGAGAATCTGTAGTTTGGTATTAGACACCCACTACCCGATGTCTTGTCATTAGCCTAGGCCTAGTGAAAGACAAATCCTACATGTATTTGAAACCGAGCAGAAAGTTTTCATTTTACCATGAGATGCGAATGGGAAGGGATGACAAGAGAGAGAGAGAGAGAGAGAGAGAGAGAGAGAGAGAGAGAGAGAGAGAGAGAGAGAGAGAGAGAGAGAGAGAGAGAGAGAGAGAGAGAGAGAGAGAGAGAGAGAGAGAGGGAGAGAGAGAAAGAGAGAGAGAGAGAGAGAGAAGGGGGGGGGGGGCATGCGGGAAGATGAAAGTAACAATGGGTCGCCTGATGATGTGGATCAAAGGGGTGTTATAGAGGTGCTTTATGATACATTGTTCGTGCAATTTTAACTTCTTTCGTACAATTTTAACCTCTTAAAAGTAACACTGATTTTTTTTCATCCAGGTAATAGTTTCCCTATTAATGCAGACTACATCGTTTCCACCAATTAAGGTATAATCATATAGGTTGTCTTTTAATGATAACATTAAGATTATGATCTGGCGTTAGGTTAAAGTAAGATTAAATCTCGCCTTTAATGGGTCAAATTGTATTGTTTGTTGATTTTTTAAAATAACACACACACACACACACACAGAGCGAAGTCCATTGCTTGTATTGCAGCAGCAAACCAGTTAGTGGAGCTATTGTGTACGTAGATCCTGAGGCTTGGTGCCCAGTTACTGTGAACGTAGACATTCCGTTTTTCAGAATTTTCCCCAATACACCCAACACGAAAACATATTTTTCTTACTCAAACAGGAAAGCAACAGTTACAGTTACATTCTAAACATAATACTATAAAGCAAATTGATCCCTACAAACAGTTTCAATGTTTTATAGCGATAACAAAATAAATAAATTTTGTGATGTAAAATTGAAATCAGAATGAGAAACTATTGGTTTTATCGTAACGAATATGAAGATTTTCCTATGGTTGGTAAGGAAAGGGTTAAGGCTACGGCTATTCGGACTCGAGTCACGGGAAACAATTCAGACTCGTGTCCGAATTGCCACTTCGTTTTAGTTATTATTATTGGCAGACGTGTCAGGCAATAATCACCTGTCTGGGGATACGAAAATTGGTTATCCCCAGACACCTGTCTGGGGATAACGAAAAGGCTGGGCTTTCATTATCCCCAGACACCTGTCTGGGGATAATGAAAATTCGTTATCCCCAGACACATATTTGCAACTCCGCTCTTTTAAACAATTATCCACCTTCCAGAATATGGAATGTTTCCAAATGCACTTAGAAATAAGAAAAGTTAATAAAAAAATATCTATAAAAACATAAAATTAACCAACATTAAATCAGTTGTTACTACATATACACAATATGCGTCGACTTCAAAGTGGGTGTCATGGCCGAATGGTTTAGTTGTCTGCCCTGGAAGTTTTACCAGAATCGACGTTGTGGGTTCGAATCCTGGTTCCACCTCTTTTTTTTTTTTTTTTTAAATTCCGTCTTCTTTTTACAGAACGTTGCAAGGGATAAATGTCCCATCCATCCTCACCCCCCCCCCCCACCACCTTTTTTTTTTTTGTGCAAGTCTATTCGTTTCTCCTTTTTGTTTGACCATTTCTGGGCATGAATTTCTTAAAATTGTTTTTATAAAAAAAAAAAATATTGTTTGTTTTTTTCTCCTCTATCTGACCATTTGGTCGCTCTCTGAATATTTCTGTTTGTTTGCTTTTTAATTATTTATCCTTTTTAGTCACTTTTTGAGATCGGAGTGGGGACAAATATGACAATTTGCTAGAAACTAGAAAGGAATTAAGGAGAGAGAGAGAGAGAGAGAGAGAGAGAGAGAGAGAGAGAGAGAGAGAGAGAGAGAGAGAGAGAGAGAGAGAGAGAGAGAGAGAGAGAGAGAGAGAGAGAGTTTTTAAAAAAAAGAGGTGGGGGGAGGATGGATGGGACATTTATCCCTTGCACCGTTCTGTAAAAAGAAGACGGAATGTAAAAAAACAACAACAAAAAAATAGTGGCGGAACCAGGATTTCAACCCACAACGTCGATTCTGGGCAGACGACTAAACCATTCGGCCATGACACCCACTTCGAAGTCGACAGGTGTCTGGGGATAATCACAGCGCGGGCAATAACAAAAGGCCAAGCTTTTTATTTTTTTCCAGACAGTGTCTGAGTATGGTAATAATAAAAAGCCTGGCCTTTTGTTAATGGCAGACATGTATGGCAATAAAGACAGCCAAATTTCGCTGAGACGAGTAAATAAACGGCATGCGTATAAAGTAGATATATGATGCGATATCGAAAGTAGATAACAGATTGGGGAAAGAAGTTATGATTGTTTCCACTTACGTGGGAGAAATTTTTGGCACAAAACACTTGAGCTTGACGAACATGAAATATTTCGTCCATATACGATCCATTTTGCACGGAATTAATGTAGTGAAAAACAACAAAAGTAACGATAAAAAGGCCGGACGTGGCTGCAGTCATAATCAACATCATTTTTGTTTGTTTTGTTTTTGTTTACCGTATTTATCGTAAATCTCGCTATCGATTGATTACGCGAGAGTGTGTGATAATTTTCAGGTCACGTGACAAGTCCATCAGTCGAAGGTAATATGGCGGTTGTTCAGCAACCAGGTATGAACGGAGACATACCAAATTTCTCGATTGGCAACAAAGGCGAAGATGCATTCGTCTGTGGAAATCTCCAAGAGGAGGTAAGGTTGGATTCAATTGACCATCTGGGCTCTAAAAAAATCCATTCTGAGTAGGATGAGGTGCATTCTAATCTCATTTAAAACACCCAACTATTATTTAGTCTTCTGCTATTTTTGCTTGCGTTTTTATTTTTAACTGTAAACTAGAAATTGGCAGAAATATCTCAGTTCTCATCTGAGACAGACGCAAACACTTGTAGTCTACAACTTTCTGAATGAATGAACGCAAAAGTTAACTCATCTATTATATTTTATTAAGTAGTTACTCAATGAAGTCGCAATCTCACAATCAAAACAATCGTATGTCGTCTGCAAATATTTTGTCAAGAGTCTGACATTGTCAATGTTATTGTTTACAATTTAGTTTTAATCAGCTGTGTGGTGTTTGCGACTTAACTGGTCACTAGAGAAAGGTGATCAGTTCCACTATATCACCATAATCGCTACAACCACGATCAATTGATCATCGTCATCACTACTAGAGAGGTGGGCCGGTGGATCTGACATTAAGTAAGAGTAAGAGAGGTGGGCCTTTGGCCTACCAACCTCCGCTGCACGTCCAACTCGCCTTGAGCATGCATTCACGTAAAATATAAAGATTTTTATAAAAAACCTACCTCTGTTTCAAAAACTAGCATCTTTCACCTTTCTAAGAAACATTTTTATTTTTCAGAACTTTAGTTCGTTAAAAAATACCGGCCAATCTAACCCGTTGAGTCGAATGAAAACGAAATTTTGTTTACACGGTTCAAAGGAAATGACGCAAATAAGCTTTCATGGACTTCCTGTGTTGTTTTTACAGTGTCACGTGACCGTTTTGAGAAATTTGTCGTCTGCTACAAATAATTAGACCGGTAGGGGGTAGATATTTTCGTTGAAGCAGAGAAAAAGTGAGTATTATTTCTTGTACTCGTAGAGAGGCCTAGGGTCCACCAGCAGTCAAGTTGATTGAATGAAAGAAAAAAGGCCTTTTTTATCCGCCGCCACCACCACCTTGAAAGAGTCGGGGCGGGGGGGGGGGTGCATGCCGACGAAAGGGAGACGTGTCGTTTGGTGACCTTGGTGACATAGAGCATCTCAAGGATGCTGGCAGCAGTTGCAGGTGTTCTTAACCCCTTAACAGCGAAGCTAATTTTTTGCTTTTAGATAATAGTTTGCTTTTATCTTTATCATTGTTAACGGGGAATACAGCGTTTCCACCAAGAGAGCAGGCAGACTATCGCAACTCGGACTTCAATTGTCTATAATCGTTTTGCCGTTACTTGTCTTTTGATGATAGAAGATTTGGTGTTAGGTCAAAGATCGAATTTCGCCGCTAAAAGGTTGCATTGCTACTGGGTTTGCTCCCCCCCCCCCCCCCCCCCCCCCCCCACACCTTCTTTTTTTTCTTCTTTTTTTTTCACCTTAGTATTGTTGATTGCTGCTATTTCCTTTTTTATGATTAGCAAGTGCCGTAGGAGTCTCACAGGATGCAGGAGTACTGCAATTAACCCTTTGCCAGTGACACTGATTTTTTTGTTTTCAAATAATAGTCTTCATTTATATTATTTTTTAACGCAGAAAAAAAAACGTTTCCACCATAAGAGCAGTAAGAATATTGATAAAAAGCGCTTTGAGCACGTTGGGTGGATATTGCCCTATATAAAAGCTCAAGTTTTTAAATTGTAATTTGTTTTTTGTCTTTTGATGAAAACGGTAAGATTTTATTTTTGGTCCAAGTAAGATTGATATTCGCCTTTAAAAGGTTAAGTTGTTTTGTTTTTTTCAGGTTTTTTGTTTTGTTTTTCAAATGCGGATACGCTGCTTCTTTTTTTTTCCTCAACTGGCAAGCTATCGCTGTACTTACCCACATAGCTTGCACACACAAAAGGATACATCTAGGTCACAAAACCTTACATCCAGGTCACAAAATCAGACAACTAGGTCACACATCAAGACATCTCTGTTCCGTTTGTTCCAAGATAGCAAAACAAACCAGACGTTTTGGAGTTCGAAAGAGCTTTCCATAAAATATTTGGTATTTGCAAGACCCCAGAAACCAATTCCCTATACAGCTCTTGTGCACGGTTACTTATGACCTTGATTTCTTTCGTACCCACCCCCCAAAATCCCACTTATTGTGTGTTATAGGCAGAACATAATAAATACAGGGATGTAAATCTTTCAGAATTTTTCTGAATTCAGAATATTTCAATTCATAAGAAAAAAAATGAAAATAAAAAGAATATAAATAAATCAAATTGATAAAACAAAATATTTTAACAAAACGTATTATTAAATACTACTGTAATATAATATGGTGCATATAGGCCCAGGCATGACAAGCACTTTCTGTGTGCACTGAAACACTCCACTTGCTGTTTGGTGCGGAAGAGGTTATTTTCACTACAAACGTGATAACGTTATTTCCAGGCCATGAATTCAGACAGAAAATTTCTGACTGATTCTGAACTACATGGCAGTAATAGAGGTTTTTCAGAAAAAAAAATTCTGAAATTTTGTTCGGTAAATAGCCACTTTGGCTACATATCGAACATAATGTATAAATACCACTACCGGATGTTTTGTTTTCCTTTTTCGCAAATCAATGGATGCTTGTTGAAGTGTGGCGGAATTTGTGAATTTCTTCTTGGTTGAAACCCGAAGCTAAGTTGATATTTTTAGCAAATCTATTTTGTTACTGTTGCATGTGTTTGTTTTAAATTTATGTTACATTGATTTCTCTGGTTTTGGATTCGTAATTCTGATACTTAGATAAGATTCTAGAAAATTCTAGGACGATCCAATCACGTTGTTTTGTTTGGGTCTTAGTAAGAGAGTGAACTTACAGAATCAATCACAATCAGTCAATCAGATCTCGGCATCGGGTGATTTTTAAACTGAGAATCCTCAATCTTTATTTTAGATTCACCACTTTTCTTCACTTTAGTTCTTTGTAGTTATAAATTTAGACAGGCGTTTTTGAAAATGGCATCAACAAAGGTGACTGAATCAAAATCAAAACATCGATTTGTTGATAGACAATCTCCTATTGATGTTATAGATGTAACATCAACAAACAAATTTAGATGGGAATGGTTATCCCTTAAAGACAATCTGGGAGATTTCTTTTCAAGTTACATAAGAAAGATAGAGAAGGATGGGTTTGCATGGTGTTGCCTTTGTAAATCTGAGATTAAATATAGTGGAGGTGGTGTTCGATGCCTAAAAGTTCACTCTAAAAGTAAATCACACGAACGTAACAGAGCCATAGGGCCATTCCATGGTAACTGATGGGACATTCAGAGCATATTTTCAATGAAATAAGATACCACAGAACTAAGGGAAACAGATTTATTCACACTTTTATTGCTTAAATGTATTGAATGGCAATGAAAGATTGTAACAAAAGTGGTAAATAAAAAAAAAATTAATTATGGCTCATTTTATGATCTCTTAACCCTTCGGTAACTGATGGGACAGAAAAAATACCACCATTTTTATACGTATATTACAACTTAAAAATTCTCTGAAACTAATTTACTCCAATTGTTGTTTTTGCTTTGTATGTATTTTAAAATAGTGTCTTAACATACAGTACAAGAATAAGAAGTATGAAGCAGCAACTTTTACGTTTATAGCCGATAATAAGTGACACTTTGAGTAACTGATGGGACACTATGTTGGTAACTGATGGGACACGAAAGTGACCAAGATAGAAATAAAAATAAATCACAATCTTATTTTCAAGCAAAGAATGTTTGTACTCTCAAGCCTCATTAAACAAATTAAAAAGATCATTTCAGGCCAATTAACAGCATAATTGGTTTGTAAATTTAATGCCTTATAGCAAAAATAAAGTGAACAAAGATATCCATCTGGCGACGCAAAGTAGTAGTAAACTTGTGGGAAACTAAAATGAAATTTAAGTGTCCACTAACAATCCAAGTAACACCATGATCAATTCAGTTGATTATTAAAAGTAAAAGAAAAATGATAATAATCATCTTCTACAAATTAAACTTGACATTGCAACAGGTGGGAAAACAATTGTTACTATTAAATTTAAAATCAAAAGACGTACTGACTACACTGGCACTTGTTTCATTCATTCAGTGTCATGTTCTGTGACTGACTAGATTATCATGAGCTTTGCCCATTTGTAAATGAATTATTTAATAATATTAAAAAGGATACGTAATTAAATGATGAAAACTGACGGCTTAGAAAATTTGAAAGATAGTGCTTTTTAACACCCATGAAACCAGAACAAGAAAATAAAATTCATCCACTGAATAAAACAATTCTTTGTCACATGATGACAACTTTCAACAGAACAGCTAAATAAAAAAAAGGGAATCAGATTTATAAATCTTTTCGGGAAGCAAAGGCTGCACTGATGGTGTTGAGGTCTGGAATTGTAAATTGCAAGCAGCCTTCTAAGTTCACAGGTCCATAGAAAATCGCTTGTCTGTGGACTGCATCTGTATCATCTCTTTCAGGCCATGAAAAGTAGCTGATGCCACCAACCGTTGTTTGTGCAGGAACTTCATGTTCCAAATGTCTGGCTTGTTGGAATTTAAAACTCTTCCTATGTAGAATCTGTCGACATAGTCAACAGCATAGTACTGTTCAGCACTGATGATAACATCAGAAGTTGTGTGGTTGCACAGTGTTCCCTGAGAGGAAGATGGGTCTGCAGTTGGGGTACTTAGAGTGGTTGACTTAGCAGATGTTGGTCTGAATATTTGAAATGATTTTTGATCAACGCAGAGATTGGTAAACGGACTGATGGATGCAGCAGAGATTGTTGTTTTTGATGTTGGTTTGAAGAAGTGGAAAGATCTTGTTTCCGGTATAGTTTTGGGCTGGTTGAACCGCCAAAATGTCTCGAGTTCCGTTTGCGTTTCGGCAACCTGATTCTTTGATACGTATATCACATTGATATTGGTACAAGTCGTCTTTGCCTCGTCCGCAAACTGCTCTGCTGAGTTGATTACTGCTGTTCCTCTTAATATCCGTCTCCATACGGCTCGCTTCACAGTGCCCCCAATCCCATCGATTGGTCCTTTCCCGTGGGATGTTGCAAAAAAGCTCCAGTCCATGGTTTTCAATTTTGGGTGCAGCATAGTCGGTTGTGTCATTAATGACAAATTCGCACAATTTTTAAATTGACCACCACATCCATCTGAAAAGACATGTAATTCTTCAACAGTTCTTCCAGCATTTTCCAGTTCTTTCAAGATAATTCTGTTATATGTGGCCACTGCAAACTTGTCATGCTCCAAACAATCACTTACTAGGGCAAATGAAGCATAGTCCTGCTTGCTAAAGTAAACGATAGCAGTGAAGATAGTGACGCCTGCTGAATTCCAGTGAGCAGTCATTATTTCATTTTGTTGTTTCAATGAAAAATTTTCTGCGAAGTCTTCTTGTAGAATAGCAGTGGTCGTTGAAGTCAAGCAGTTCTTTAAAGTTTTCATTTGATGAAGTTGGCACTTTGCTAGAAAGCTATGTATGCGCATTGTCTGTAGCTGTCTACGAAGCTCTTGTTCGAGGTCATCCAAAGCCATCTCAATCAGTTCTTTCTTCGAGTTTTTTCCCCACTGGTAGAATGCAAAATTTGGATGTGTTAGCGGAAACAAGAGCATGATTTTTTCTCTGATGATAGCAGTCACATCATGGCACTTGTCACACGTTCCTAGTGAACAGGAAGTTGTTGGGTCCTGGCAAAGAGAGGAACTTATCAGTTCTTCAGGTTTTGGAACTTCATTGTTGTAGCTTCTCAATCCGTTTAGAAGTAGCTCAAGATTCTCATGATATATACAGCAGCATACATGGTGGTCTTTCTCGGTTATAGTTACGACATGTTGTGGTCTCAATTGTGCAAATTTACTTTTACCCACTTTGATGTCTGGTCTTTCCTTTTTGAACTGCTGGAACGCTTCCATAATGTTCATAAGCATAACACGTTTCTGGATCTGCTGTTTATTTCCTTCACTATCTTTAACTGTAACAAAATCCTTTTTGCCTGGACTTTGGCGGGAAATTTCATCATTTTCATAAAAGCTCGTGATCATCTTTGTTAAGTTCTCAGACTCAAACAAGTTTCTCCTGGATGTTTTTGATTTCTCCACAAGAATACCATGTTGTACTGCCAATTTTTTTAATACTGCAATTTTACGCCTAGGACTTTGAGGTAGAGAATTCACTACTTTTCTTATAGCTTTTCCCTCTGACTGGACACTAGAAAAAAGAGGATTGTGCTTAGGGGAAACACTAGAAACTTTGGCTTTTCTTCGTGCCTCTCTCTTTCTACGCGTGTTACTGAGTCTCTCTGCTTTGCGCTTCTCCTCACTCATGCTTGCCCGATATTTCTTCGCTTGCTCTTTATTTTTCTCCTTCACTTCTTTTTTCTTCTCTTCCCCCATTCTTTCTCTGTACTCTCTCATTTTTGTGCGGGGTGACTTTGGAGGCATTTTGTCTTTGATACAGATCTGGGCAAGAGATAAAGATAGAAAAAAATGTCAGAATAAGCTTCAACAGGATGATAGGAACTTTCTCAGCACCTCCCCACAAAAGTCTTTCTCAGACACCTCCCCACAAAAGTCATTTCTCTCTCCTTGGGATTTTAATTGAGTTAAATTCATTTTGAGTCTTCAAAATCATTACACAAGGATTGAACAAAGCTATTATGCAATTCAAACATTAATATTTAAAGTCTATGTAAAAAAAAAAGTAATGCTTTACTCCTCTCTGAGCCAGTAACTGATGGGACAGAAGACTGACACAGCTCTGTCCCATCAGTTACTGTCCGTCAGTTACCATTGTAACGCGAAAAAATGATAAATATGGAAATTAACTTTATGGTCATTCTAACATGCCCTATGCATTGACAGAAAATCTAAAGGCTCAAGCCATTTAAAAAAAAAATTATGGCAGCTAAGAAAACTTTATGTCCTAAATGGTAACTGATGGGACACGAAAATTGAGTCCTCATGAGTGACGATTTCTAGTGTAATATGACAATTTTAAAATATTAAACAATAGTTTCAAGTAGTAAAACATGTTTTTAAATATAAGAAACAAATTCAAGTACCTGTGATGCCAAACGGTGCAGTATTGGGCTTCAGAAGATTACCACTTTTAGCAAATATCTGGCTTGTAAACATGTGCTGTTTTTCAAGATGGCCGCCGAGTCACATGACCAAAAAGGGAGGTTACTTTTATAACAAAAATAAAGTTTAATTAGTCCTCTAAAGTTTACACCAACTTTTATTTGAGTTATACCCCTTTGAAAAATTAGTTCCCAGGTAACATTTTACATGGAATGGCCCCATAGATATTTCAAATCAAAGACTCCCAGCA
The DNA here is from genome assembly GCF_034508935.2 of Berghia stephanieae. Taxonomy (NCBI): domain Eukaryota; kingdom Metazoa; phylum Mollusca; class Gastropoda; order Nudibranchia; family Aeolidiidae; genus Berghia; species Berghia stephanieae. The sequence continues at coordinate 41,916,360 of NC_088365.1, read as the reverse complement.
GCCATGCAAGCTACCAGAGACAAAATAGATGGAACATTTTCATCTTCTAGTTTGACAACATTGCCTCTCCCATATGGAGCAGCTCCTAATTTAGATAGTTTAGGACTTGCTAGGGAAGACTCCACTGTGCCTACTGGCCCCAGGCCAGTTTCACAAAAGGATAGAATTACTCACCAGGAGGCTTTCCTGTGTTCTTTTATGGCCGAGCATACTCTACCTCTTACCATGGCACCTCACCTTATTCAATTTGCACAGGAATTAGCAAAAGATCAAAAATCATTAGCTCAAATGCACATGGAGAGACAAACAGCCACTTACAAGCTCCGCTATGGGCTTATCTGAACTGGAGCATGTCCGCCTGGTCAAAGTCTTGCAAAATAGCCCCTTTTCACTTAATATTGATGAATCAACTTCTAAGGGGTCAAAAAAGAGAGTTCTTAATGTTTTAGTTTGTTACTATTGTAGTCATTTGAAGAAAAGTGTTTGTGATTTATATGCTAGCATTGAAATGACAATTGTAAATGCAGAGACAGTGTTTGAGACTGTTAGGAACCAGTTTTTAAAAGATCAGATACCTTTTACAAATTTGATTTCAGTGCTTTCTGACTCAGCTGCTTATATGAGGGGCTCATTAAATGGCTTTCAGACTAGATTAAAGGAAGTTGCACCTCACATCATTGATATTGATGGAGATGTTTGTCACCATATTCACAATGCTGTGAAGAAATTCACATCAATTCTTGATAGTAAGGGGATGGCTATCAGGCTCTTGGATGATTTATTTGGTGACTTTGATTATAGTTCAGATATACGAGATGACTTAAAGGAAATTTGTAGACTGATGGAGTTGCCAGAGCACACTCCCATTCAGAGAGCTGGACATAGATGGATGTCAATTTATGATGCCTCAGTTAGATTCTTAGAGATAAAAGATGCCCTTACAATTTTTTATTCAGTTTGGCTCACTGTAGAAGAAAAGAAAGAACAACAACAAAAAATATCTGCTCTTCTTAGACATGTAAAGAAAGACTCTAAGACTAGGATAATGCTCATTTTACACAGACTTAAAAACAAAAAACTTACACCAGCAGGTAGGGAGAGAAAAAGGAGGATAGTTTGCAAACTCTTTATGAAATCAAAAGAAAGTTTATTACTAGTTAATACCATTGTCAGCATTCTTCCTCTCTTTAAGAGTTTCATTCTTACCTTTGAAAAGAAAGAGCCAATGGTGCATCGACTTTTTGATGAGGCTGTGTTAGTTTTTAAGACTTTTTTGACTTGCTTCTTGACTCATGAATATGTAAATGAGTTTAGTAGAGACATCAGCAAAATCAGCATTGATTGTGATAAGATACATCCTTTGAAAAGAATTTATGTAGGTGATGCTACTCAGAAGATTTTAATTGACATGGATAGTCAGGAAGCAAATGCATTCAGGAAAACAGTGCTGTCAGCTTTCAGAGAGACAGGGAAATATCTTAAGTTCAAGCTTCCCATTACCAATAAAAACTTAGCCCTCCTTTCAACAATTGATCCAGAATTATGTGGTCATAGCAGGGCTTCATTAGGCTTACAAGATATTTATGATTTATTGCCAACCATAGTCAAACCTGAGGATAAAGATACATTTTCTACAGCAGCTTCCACCCTCCAAAGTGATACCAAATTTATTTCATCAATAAAAGAGAAGAAATTAGATAGGTGGTGGACAGAGGTGATATCAAACCCCCAATATGAAATACTAGGTCCGGTAATAAGAGCTTGTCTTTCTATCTTCACAGGGCCTAGAGTAGAATCATCTTTCAGTGTAATGAATAAGATAATCACAGGCACAACAAACAGATTAGATGTAGGGACTTATGAAGCCATCCACAAGATTAAATACAAATTCCTTAAATGTGAAAAGAGCTGTGCAGAGTATTTCCATAGAGAAGATCCTGTACATAGTCCTGTCGATTCAGCCCTTTGCTACTACATGCAAACAGCTGGAAAGAGAATGAAGACTAAACATGAAAAGCCAGCAAAGGCAAAAGTTTCAAAAATTAAAAAAGTATCCGTCCATCAAAGAGCAGATGAAGTAAGGATAGCAATAGAGCAAAATAAGCCACTGGTCCATTATCTAAAACAGAAGAAAAAGAAATTTCAATGCCTTCTTTGAAAAGGAAATTTGTTGATACTGATGTTTGTAGTAGTAGTAGTAGTTGTGATAGTAGTAGGCCTACTTGTAGTGGTGGTAGCAGTGATAACAGTATCATAATTAAACAACCATCCAAGAAGATGAAATCAGGTGATGATCTTAGATCTTTCTTTAAAGGAAAGTAGAAATCTCCACTTCATCAATAGGTCTTAGTTTTATGCAGTATACATATTATCATAGTGATAAATTGGCTACACATGGCGGAAAACACAATAATGACAGGAAAAGCATTTTCTGCATGGGCGACACAATAAATCAAAATCTAATTGAGATTTGGTGATTATAGTTGCTGTTTTTGATAGATCAACTCTTCCTGGAGCTGTGGTAGCAAAATGGTGGCGAAATTTTGCTCCTTTATATTTTTTAAGGATTTTTTACCGAGCGAAAGTGGCATTTTGAAGACACGAAGGTTTTACTTTCGTTTTTAGAATGGATCAAATGAGGTAAGTGAATCAACAGTTTCCATTTAAGGTTAACTTTATGTTTTGTTTTTAACAAAAGTTAGATGTATTAACTACAATTTGTATGATTTAAAAATTTAAAAAATTATCTCCATCTTTGTTTATAAGTTATTTTCTGCATATTATGTAATCGCGTTATTTTCGTGTCTCCAATGGGACAAAGGAAACTTAATTTTATATATCAGGCAAGCCTTGAAATTTTTAACTACAAATTTGTTCAAGTGACTAAAATTAGGTCTAGGAAACTTGTAAAATTAACAAAACAAATAAAATTAACATTTTTAGTTGTTTTTAGAGTGAATAATCGGGTATGGGAGATTTCGTGTCTTCAATTTTCTGCCCGTGCACCAAATTTCAATATCCTATTTTATTATTAATTATGATAGAAAGTGTTTGAAAATTGATTGGAGACATTAATCTTGCTCTGACTTTGTGTTTTAAAATTTGATTTTTGGCTTGAAACTTTTGAAAAAGTTTTTTTGAGCAAAATAAAGTTTGGTGTCACCTGCGTGGGCACCATCTGCATGGGCACCAGAAATTCTGAAATATGTGAACTTGGACATTGGTGATGAATATACAGTTCATAAATGTAAACTTTGGTAACATATGCTGAATATTTCAATGTAAGTACAAATCTGAACATTTCTAGCTGTTTAAGAACACAAATTGCTAAACAATTGAATTTTGTAAACATTTAATATTAAATATATTGATTGCCTCTCTTATCTCATAATTTTTGTGTCACTACAACATTCACTCTGCTTTTAGGGAGGATGCAGCGTTGGGATCTGACCATATGATCTAAAAGCATTTTATCCAGTATGAAAATTTTGTAAAGCTACAATACAAGATACACAGGCTTGAGAGATCTTGCTCCACAACTGTGAATTTGCTAACCGATATGGATAAAATCCGTAATAGCAACTAAGTACTGGATTACATGTTGAAAGGAAAAAGTGCTGTACGACTTGCCAAAATGTTCCAGTAAAAAAATTGGTTATCAGATTTTAGACTTATTTATAAATATCTTTTTATTAGATTCATATGCTACATCATTTCACATCCTCACACTTGAACCTCTGTGGTGTAGCAAACAACAGTTATAAGTGTGAGTATTTGTTCTTAAAAACACCTTTCGTATGCGCAATTATAAGCCTTATTTTCTCAAGAGAGTAATCAAATATGTTTAAAGCAGTGGAAATCAAATATGCTTAAAGCAGTGCTTTTGTCATCAACTATGTCTTTATATATTGCTTTTACTTTTATACCAGGTACTGGAGGAGAGGGAGTTTCACCGTGCAGTTCTCCCAAGGAATAGCGGGCCAATTTATTTATGAGCATGTGCAGAGCAGAGTGTGTGATTTGTGAAAGAGGATCCTCCAGACACATATTCCTGGGTTGTTGTCACCCGTTTTGACAATACAATTGAAAACAAGGACCCATTTTTTTTTCAAAGTTGAAATGAAAGTTTAAAATACTACAAAAAATATTTTTTCGTTATTTGTCTCATGTAATTATCCCCCTTGTTGTATAATAAAGTTAGTTTCTATACAAAGTACAAAATATATTCTGTTTGTTATTTATTTTTAAAAAGTGGACCTGTGTACGTGTATTTTGAGTCATTTTTCACTTCAGATTGTTAACATTTCTTTTCATTTTGCATTTCCATGTAAATCAGGGTCACCGTTGATTGACCTACTTTTTAAAGTTACATAATCGTCTCCTGCTCATAAATTTTACAAATTCTGAATCATCATATTTCAAGCTTTAAAATGATATATGACACTTATTTGTAGATAAAAGATGAAAATTGACAAAAATGGGCCTGTCAAAGTAGATGATTTCAGATCTAGTCTGTTTTCCGCCACATACTCTACTAGTTAAAATTAGCTTTTTACAAATACATCTGTAGTTTCAATTTTTTTAAAAGGAGTGTGCGAGTTGGTTTCAGAATTTTTTTTTATTTGCCATTTACATCCCTGTAAATAGCTGGGCTGCCACATGTGTGACTAAATTGGCCAAAGAGAGAATCTATACTTGGCATTAGACGCCCATTACCTGATGTCTTGGTTTTTAATCCTAGCCTAGTGAGAGAGAGAGAAAACAAAACAATCATACATGTATCTGCAAACAGCAGAATTTCATTTTACATTGAGATGGGAAGGGGAAGGGATAACACTATGACAAGAGAGAGAGAGAGAGGTGGGCGGGGGGATAGTAAGGGGGAATGGGAAAAGATGAAAGAAACAATGGGTTGCCTGATGACGTAGATCAAAGGATTGTTACAGCGGTGTTCACGGTGTGTACTTCGTGAAATTTTAACCCTTTACAGTGACACAGATTTTTTTTCTCCAGATTGCTTATGCAGAATAAATCGTTTCCACCAAGAGAGCAGTAGTAAAAGTATATTTCGACTCGGGCCTTCAATTAAACTATAAATCGCAAAGCTTGTCTTTTAATGATAAAATTAAGACTAAGATCTGGAGTTTGGGGAGTGTAAGATGGAATCTCGCCATTAATGGTTAAAATTGTTTTGATTAAAAAAAACCAACTCACACACACACACACGAGCGCGCGCGGTCACGACAGCGAGGACTATCACTGACAGAATGTTGCAACGGTAAACCGGTTTACGTGTACATAGATCCTGAGGCTAGATGCCCCATTACCGTGTACGTAGGCACTCCCAAAAAAAATAAAAGAAAGAAAGAGACACACACACACATACTCACACACACATACTCACACACACACACACACAGTCTCGCATCCTCTACGAACTAATTTTGCGCACCAATTTTTACTGCACTTATGCACCAAATTGCATACCTATCTAGGGACACTTTTTTCTGTATCTTTTTCTCAATAAACTTTTTTAAAAACCTTTGTTTTGTGCGGCAGGCGGCAGGCACCACCCATTGGACAGACGAAAAACACACACGATTTAGCGAGGAATGAATCATGAAAATATTTAGGATATAATTTCAAACACAACTTTTGAAATTCATCAAGGATTGTCTAGTACCGAATGTTTTTTGATAGAAGACAAATGTATCTTCAAATCTAAACTGCTTTTGACGGTAAGCGGTAAGTTTTTTATTTATTTTTCTGTCCAAACGAATGATTTGTCCTGGTATAGAAGCTAAGTATTGGTAACACCGGCTCACCTCTCTAGTTAGCTCCATTTCCATTGCCATTTGCCGTCCACCATACATTTAAAAAGAAAAAAGACAAGTTAATGATGCCTACCGTCAAAAGCAGTTTAAATTTGAAGATGCATATATTTTCTATGTAAAAATAAAAACATTCGCCAGCTCCTAGTTTAAAATATCTTGGATACATAAATTAACTTCAGATGGCAGATGTGGCACAGAATTAAAACGAAGAATTGTAATAATAATAAGTAATAGCCAAAGATAGTTTTAATAAAATGAGTCTAATTTTCAATAACCACAATATCTCAATGACAACAAAACAGAGTTTTGAAGGCCTATGTATGGTCAGTATTAGTATTATTATATATATGGCTGTGAAAGCTGGACAATTACAGAAAACATTAGAAAGAACCTGGAGGCAGCAGAAATGTGGTTTCTTAGAAGGATGTTAAGAATCTCATGGACAGAGAAGAAAACTAATGAAGAAGTATTTGAGCAAGCTGAAACTAAAAGGTTATTAATTCGTATTATAGGTTAAAAAGAAAAGATAAATGCAATTTTTAGGGCACCTAAATCGACATAAATGTATTGAACATCTTGCTCTCACAGGAAAGATAGAAGGCAAAAAGAGTAAAGGTAGACCAAGAAAAACGTATTTGAATAGTTTGAACAGCTGGGTGATGTTGTGAATAGATTTTTACGTCTCATTCACGATGAGAAAATAAAATAAATAAATAATATGCACGAGGCATGTATCTCCACCGAAGTGGGTAGAACGCGATTTGCTAAGTACACATACCTAGATTTTGGTCATCCTGTTAGGAAACGTTTAGTATAGATTCAAATTGTCAAAAGAGACCGAGTAAGCGGTGACTGTCGCTTATATACCCTGACCAACAGATTATGACGTCACAATGACAAACGGAACATCATGACAACAACTCACAACAGCCTCGATCGAGATAGAACACACCAACACACAAACACATAACATAAAAAGGCATATTGTACTACAGTGACAAAGAAAGTTTTCTGAGGTTATCTGATCAGAGAGATGAATGGCGTACCATGTTCACCGATGTCTGGCACAGACTTGTTACTTGAAGAAAGTTATCAGTCATTCATTTAGATAGAAAAAGAAAAAAAACTTAACGTCTACCGTCAAAAGCAGTTTTGATTTGAATATGCATGTGTTCTATTATTTTAAAAAAACATTCGGTACTAGTACTAGACAATCCTTGATGAGTTTCAGAAATTATGTTTGAAATTATTTCGTAAATTTTCATGATTGATCTCTGCTCACTTTAATATGATGCTAGAACAGTTCAGATATTTTGAGAAATAATGCAAAAGCCTACCTCAATTTCAAAAACTTTCTTTGCAACTTTTTGATTCTTCATATTACATTACAGTCTACTACTACCTCCAGAACCACATCATTACCACTACCACTACTACAGACTACATCATCATCACTAGCACTACTACTACAACCATCACTACCACCACTATTACAACCACCACAACATCATCACAACCACTACTGCTGCAACCACCACCACCACATCATCATCACTACCTCTACTACGACAAACACCAACACCACATCATCACTACCACTACTACTACACCACCACCACATCATCATCACTAACCACTACCACCACCACCACCACACATAATCATCATCACTACTGCTACTACTACAAGTACTACTACATCATCATCACTACCACTACTACTACAACCAGCACATCATCATTACCGCTTCTACTACAACTACCACCAACACATTATCTTCACTACCACTACTACTACAACCACCACCATCACCACACATCACTACCACTACTATTGCTACAACCATTTCTACTACAACCACCACCACATCATCATCACTACTACTACTACAACCACCAACACCACATCATCCTCGCTACCACCGGTACCACAATCCAGTGATGCCAAAACTCCGGTTTCACCGGAAAAAGCTCCGGTCTGGAGCAAAATATTCCGGGCTCCGGGCAACATTCGTCAAATTCCGGTGATGTCAATTTGTTCCAAGGATACCCCCCCCCCCCTTCCAACTACCACATCATCATCATTGCCACTAGTATTACAACCATCATCACTACCACTACTACTGCAACCACCACGTCATCATCATTACTGCCACTACTACTACAACCACCACCACCACATCATCATCATCACCACCACTACCACAACTATCATCACCATTACAATCATCACCACCACATCGTCATCACGACCACTACTACTACAACCACCATCATCACTACTACTACACCACCACTGCCACATCATCATCACTACCACTACTAACACCACCACCACATCATCATCACTATCACTACTACTACAACCATCAGCATCACATCATCACTAACACTACTACTACAACCACAACTACCACATCATCATCACGACCTCTACTACTACAACCATCACCACATCATCATCATTACCACTACTACTACAACCACCACCATCACATCATTACTACCACTAATACTACAACCACCACATCCACATCATCACTACCACTACTACTGCAACCACCACCACCACATCATCACTACCACTACTACTACAATACCACCACCGCCGCCACCACATCATCATCACTACCACTACTACTACAACCACCACTACAACATCATCATCACGACCTCTACTACTACAACCATCACACATCATCATCACTACCACTACTACTACAACCACCACCACCACTACTACTACTACAACCACCACCACCACATCATCATTACCACTACAACTACAACCACCACCATCACATCATTACTGCTACTATGCAACCATCATCACTACCACTACTACTGCAATCACCACCACCACCGTATCTTCATCACTGCAACTACCACTACTACTACAACCACCACCACCACATCATCACTACCACTACTGCTATAATACCACCACCACAACATCATCATTACCACTACTACTACAACCACCACCACCACATCATCATCACTACCACTTCTACAACCACCACCACATCATCACTACCACTACTACTATAACCACCACAATCACATTGTCATCACTACTACTACTACAACCACCACTGCAACATCATCATCACTACCATTTGTACTACAACCACCATCACCACCACATCATCATCACTCCACCACTTCTACAACCACCACCACATCATCATCACTACCACCACTTCTACAACCACCACCACCACATCATCACTACCACTACTACTATAACCACCACAATCACATCGGCATCACTACTACTACTACTATTACAACCACACCGCCACTACCACATCATCATCATCACAACTACTACTACTACTACTACTACTACTACTACTACTACTACTACTACTGGGAAATTCCACGGGTAACGGACTGACAAATCAGACCAAAAATGCATACATTTCATGCTCTGAAATCTAATGTATTTATTGTATGGTGCTAATATTTCCAATGGACATATATCATGTCCGCCCTTATCATATATCAAAAGGATAAAGATGAATCTTTATCAACTTGAATTTTTTTGACATTATAATGTCGGTATCGGACTGACATCAGAAACTCCATCTTTTTCAATTTTATATGCAGATGGATCAAACCTTCTGAAGTTAAACCTTCCAGTAACAAATAAGTTCTTTTATAGTGACCACGAGATGTTGTTCTACAACCCACTAGCAATATTTAAAAGATTGTCCAAAATTTGAATCTGCAGTCTTTGAAAAAGTGTCGGTAATGGACTGACAAATGGATGGTAACGGACTGACACCTCTGAATTTTATTACTCAGAATAACGATTACTACATAAAATCCAGAGCAAAGAGCAAATTATGTAATTATGAGCAACACTGAATACCCAGTGTGATTGATCAAACCAATACTCTTCCTTATATGGATGTCAAGCTACATTGGGCATGATAAGTAACTCGATGGGTGACATCTGATTACCTCAATCCCAACTTTGCTTTTGAAAAAATTAAATAATGAAATAATGATTCGTGGAGTTGAAATCTGTTCTGTCAAAGTCAAACAGGAACTTTATTTCAACTATGAAATTAAATTATCAACAACAACAAAAAATGTAGATAAGAAAGGTCTTTAAAACTGGGGAAGGTTTAACATTCTTTTGGTACTTATTTTTGAAGCTTAATTTTTATTCTGCATTTCATCTTGATTCCTCAAGCTTAGTAATTGTCAATAGGCTGTGACCGTCACGGCTCACTGCAAACTGGTCGATAGTATTGGCAGTCAATCTCTTCCTCATCTGCACTTGACCAGAAAGCCAGTTATAAGATCTGAGAAATATCTTTAATATTGAGAAAATATTCTTTTCGTTCTTCAAATAGGGTATACCCTTACATAAAGCTATAATAATAATAAGCATCCTGTACAAATATGCACGAAATATCCTTATATTCATAATCCTGAATGATTTTCCAACAAATTGGTACCAAATTTTAATATGTTCTTAAGAATTTGTAAAACACCCCTTCGATTGACATTTTCATGGAATTTCCCTACTACTACTATTACTACAACCACTACAACATCATCATCACTACCACTACTAATACAACCACCAGCACATCATCATCGCGACCAGTACTACTACAACCACCACCACCACATCATCACTACCACTACAACCACCACCACATCATCATTACCACTACTACTACTACAACTACCACCACATCATCACTACCACTACTACTACTACAACCACCACTACCACATCATCATCACTACCATTTGTACTACAACCACCATCACCACCACTACTACAATCACCACCACATCATTATCATCACGACCACAACTACTACAACCACTATACCACCACCACATCATCATCACTACCACTACTACTTCAACCACCACCACCATCTCATCATCACTACCACTAACAACAACCACTATCACATCTTCATCATCACTACCATTATTCCTACAACCACCAACACCACATCATCCTCACTACCACCAGTACTACAATCTCTACCATTAGGTTTTTGGCGCTTTACTTCATTTGAAATAAGGAAACTTTGGTATTGTATTTGGCAATGTGTATATATATATCATAATATAATTCTTATCAGTTATCTATTTAGAACTATACAATATGTAAACACAAGTCCATTCCAATTCCTTTTTCTTGTGTGCGGAAATTTGAAATTCCTACGAGTGGTGTCTGAAACTCTTGTGAGCCAAATTTAAAGTTGGCGTCTCTGCACAATCACTATCATTAGGTTTTGGGGCTTTATTTCATTTGAAATAAAGAAACTTTGGGATTGTATTTGGCATTGTGTTGATCATAATATAATTCTAATCAGTTATCTATTTAGAACTATACAATATGTAAACACAATGCCAAATACCATCCCAATTCCCTGATTGGGGTTCCTTGCCTCCCATTCGTGGGCAGGGACGCACTTACTGTGTCTTCTATCCCCCTATATGTGTTTTCCAACATGCTTTCTGTCTTTGTCTTGGAATGAGATTACTTGGTTTGGTCCAGGCCCTGGTCGGATACCCTAGCTGGGAGGGAAACAGTCAAATTTATAGTTAGAGTTTTGGGAGATAATATTTTTTGTCTTGTAAATCATCTCTCTGAATGCACTGTATTGTTTTGTTTACATATTATATTTGATTTGCAAACATTTGAGTGTATCCCTCTTAGTTGGGACCTGTGCTTGTGTCTGGATGAGGCTCAGGTGATCTCATACTAAGTACTTTGATAGTGTGATATTGAATCTACATCTGTTTCATATTTGAACCAATTCCCCTTTGTCTTACCTTTTCTCGGGTGCTTTAATTGTAATTCTAGAACTTTTTACTTTCCCATTTTCTTCCTTTTTACTGGCACTGATATTACCTTAATGTGTTGCAAGTGCCTTAAAACCCTTAAAAACAATCGTCCCAAGTCCCTTTTTGTGTGTTCGGAAATTCCTCTATCGGCAATGAAATTCCTATGAGTGGTGTCTGAAATTCCTGTGAGCCATATTTAAAGTTGGCATCTCTGGTTATTTGTTGTGTTTACATATCACAGAGTCCTATATATGTAGGATTTTGTTTGCGGAAATTATTGTTTATGTGTTAAATTCTTGTGAGCTAAATTCCACAGCCTCTTTGGAAATAAGTCATAATAGTGTTAACTGGCAGGAAGAGTCACTGAGAAAAATTACTAAATAATTAAAATTGCCTCTTCAAAACAGATGCACTAATGAGTGCCAGCATCAGTTACTTTGATTAGTTTATTTATTTTATATGCTCATTTTTTGTACATGTTTGGTCTTTGTGCATGGTCAAATTAATTGTCCCTGGGTGGGGTTCCTGGCCTCCCATAGTGGGTAGTGTGGCACTTACTGTGTCTTCTGTCCACTGATTTATATCGATTTTCCAATTTGCTCTCTATCTTTGTCTTGGAATGAGATTACTTGGTTTTGTCCTGGCCCTGGCAGTCAAATGTATAGTTTTTGTTTTGGGAGATGATGTTTTTTCCCTCTTAAATCATCTCTCTGTTATGTATTGTTATATTTGTTCTTTTGAATGTGTTATGTAAACATTTGAGTGTATTCCTCGTAGTTGGATCCTGTGCTGGTGTCCGGATGGGACTTTTAGGTGATCTCAAACTTAGTACATTGATGGTATGCTCTTGAAATCTTCATCTGATCCCTATTTATTCCCAGTTCCCCTTTGCATACTTTTTCTTGGGTGCTTCAATTGTAATTCTCGAATTTGTCTATCCCATTTTCTTCCTTTTTACTGGCGCTGATATAACCTTAATGTGTTGCAATAAACAAAACAATTCTTTTGTTACAGCACATTGTAATTATAACCGATATTATTTTATTTTGATAGATTGAAAATATCCAGCGTGTTATCAAGGTGACACGCAAGAAATTGGAGGCTATGAATGAAGAGTTTGGCAAGCATCAACATCCACCTTCCATTTATGTACAGGTAAATTGATTTCAGATGGATTGAATTTTATATTTACGTCGTTAATTGTCTTTTCATGACTCTCTTTCCCAATCATTAGTTATGTACATACTTGCTGATAAGGAATAAATTGTGTATATTGTTGAGAAATTTTGTCTATAATACATAAATATGAAAACATTTTTTGATATGCAGTCACGTCTTTCACTCTAATCCAAACAGATCACCAGAGGATGAATTTTTTCCTCTTTATTTTTACACCTCTCTCTCCCCTCAGATAAAAATTACGATTCAAATAATTCACACATTGACAAAATTATGAAATCAGTATAGAGTCCTATTGTTGTTTGCTGCAATGGTATACTTAAATTGCAGTCTTGAGGTCAAAACTACCTCATATCATCCAATATCAATTGTCAAACAAGCAGCAATCACAAGCTTTTTTCCTCTTTGTCCAAAGCCTACAGTGTAGTGCAGAATTTGAGTCGTCATGGATGAAAAATGTACTAGACTGGTAGTTCACTCACTTGTAACTCGCAGAATCATGGTACAGTGACTAATGCCGGAATGTCCAATAGCTAGGAAGCAGAAAGAAAACAACAGCCTATCTGAAGGCAGGGATGTTCTCACGGGGCACTGGTTTAGCAATCTTCTGGCCATCATTTTTTTTGTTGTTGTTGTTGCTAGAGGCTTTATTTGTGTGTGTGTGTGTGTGTGGTTTTTTTTTTTTTTTGCTCTTTTTTAAATGGTATTATTAGTTGTTTAGGGGGGTGGGAGAGCGACACTAAAGGGTCATTTTTTATTTTTTATTTGATGAAATATCCTAAACTTCTATGCAGAGTCATAATGTATATGTTTAGGAAGGACGATTGCATACAACTTTTTTCAAAAAGAGTTTCCCGTTGCTATGGAAATGATACCATATTGGAAAATAAACAGCAAACCTTAAGAAGCATAAGGCCGATTGCCATAATATTTTGGCCACAGGTAGACAAAAGCAAAACAAAGAGACTCTAAAAGCCCGATTTTGTATTTTTTGAATTAGAAACTTAGAAAATTAAGGTAAAATTTATTGTTCGGTTATTCCCCATGGAAAAGGTTCCATGATTACAAATTACTCATAAAATTTTTTTTTTTTTTTTAATCCAGCTTCTAGAGGACATGCGTATTTGTATAACTCATTTATAGAAGGCTAAGAAGATTAGTTGAAAATTGAGGGAGGAGTTAGGTTTTTAGTGAGGAAAATTGTAGTTTTGAGAAAAACACAATTAAAAGTCAACGTAAACTAGTGTAGGGAAAAAAATATCAAAGTGATTGGTTGTTGATATATTTTTGTCTTTACTTAGTTATAAGACTATTTGATACTCTTTCACGAAATCAGTCATTCCTTTCCACTGAAACTAAAAATGGGCATGGGTTTAACCATACCATCTGGGTGGGGTTCCTGACCTCCCATAGTGGGCAGGGGGGTACATACCGTGTCTTCTATCCCCTATATCTGTTATATCCAACATGCTTTCTGTCTTTGTCTTGGAATGAGATTACTTGGTTTTGTCCTGGTCCTGGCCAGATGCCCTGGCTGAGAGGGAAACAGTTGAATGTATAGTTAGTTTTGGGAGATGATATTTTTTTCATTGTAAATCATCTCTCTGTTATGCACTGTATTATGCTTTCTTTATAATATATATGATTTGTAAAACATTTGAGTGTGTTCCTCTTAGCGGGGACCTGTGCTTGTGTCTGGATGAGACTTTTAGTGATCTCAAACTAAGTACTTTGATAGAGTGCTTTTGGAATCTACACCTGTTTCTTATTTGAACCAATTCCCCTTTGTCTTCCCTTTTCTTGGATGCTTTATTGTAATTCTAGAATTTTTTACTATCCCATTTTCTTCCTTTTTACTGGCGCTGATATGACCTTAATGTGTTGCAAGCGCCGTAAAACCCTTAAAAGCATAAAAAAGCAACCATACCATGGGTCACAAAATACATTATTTTGAGTAGAAAAAACTAAAGCTCCCATAGTGGGGGGGGGGGGGGGGGACATACTGTGTCTTCTATCCCCTTATATCTGTTTTCCAACATGCTTTCTGTCAAAGGTCTTGGAATGAGATTACTTGGTTTTGTCCTAGCTGGGAGGGAAACAGTCAACTGCATAGTGATTGTTTTGGGAGATGATATTTTTTTTCCTTGTAAATAATCTCTCTGTTATGTATTATTATATTTGTTATTTTGAATTTATAATGTAAGCATTTGAGTGTCTTCCTCTTTGTTGGATTTTATGCATGTGTCCGGATGAGACTTATAGGTGGTCTCAAACTAAGTACTTTGATAGTGTGCTCTTGGAATCTACATCTGATCCCTATTTGTTCCCAGTTCCCCTGTCTTACTTTTTCTTGGGTGCTTTATTTGTAATTCTAGAACTTTTTACTATCCCATTTTCTTCCTTTTTACTGGTGCTGATATAACCTCAATGTGTTGCAAGTGCCTTTAAACCCTTAAAAACAAAACAAAAAACTGAAGATGAAGTTCTCCCGCTAATTTTTATGCAGACAAATGGTCACGTGACAACATCCCACCAGAATCTAATTTTAGCGAGCAGGGTCAAATTTCATAATTTTTAAATGTTACTCCTCCCTTAAGGGCAACAGTTAAAAATGAGTCAGATGGATATTTATCCTTTTGTTTTTATGAGATGAATAAATTATTTTGACAGTAAATCAGTGAAGTGAAATAATTTTTATTTATTCAATATTTTAAAATTCATTGATTTTTGAAAATTTTATTTTGACTGCCAAGCTTGTCTTTATAGCATGTATTTGGGCGAAATCCATGAGTAATTATTCCGTCTCATCATGCAAAACATACATTAAGCCATTGGGCATATAAGCAATCACCAATGTATTATTTAATCATGGATTATGTCAACAATCTTGTTGTACATGGTGCTCCATTTTCAAATATTCATTTGAATTGGATCTTGGCAATAGCAACAGAACGATATCATCATGCAAGAATGTCATGTGACTTTATATCTTCATTATTATGGTTAAATCTTACACACTTTTTATTTCATTTGCCTTCTGAGTTTGTTCTTAGTTGTCAGTGTGTGACAGGCTCAAGTTTGTGACTGATCTAAAATTCCCGATTTGGCATTTTGAAAAGTTGGCCGGTTTGGAGAACTCAAAATTCTTGTGACCCCTTTATGGTGTGACAGATGATTTGCTTGAATTGTTTAGTTACCAGCACAATCTTTTCCATTTCAATTTTTATGAATTTTATTTGAAACAGGAATATGAGGAGCTCGCCAACAAAATCCATGAGTACCAGCTGAGGGAACAGAAACTCCAAGAGGAGATGAGCATGGGTGGAGCCTCCCCACCGCCTTCCCCTCCGTATGATAAAACACACCAGACAGGGGAGAGCAGCCTCTTGTCCCCTGGCCCCCCACTTACCCCAAACAATAGTCACAGCAATCTGCAGGGTATGTTACCACAAGGGCAGCAGTCCCCGCAGATGGCCAGATCTACAGCTGCACACATTAAGGCTCATCTACCCAATAATATGGTTTCCACTGTGAGTATCTGTAGTAGGTGTATTTTGTGTAACTTTCCTGATATTAAAAACGATGAGTATTAAAGAATAGGCTGAGTCTGTTTTCCCAAGTATGCATAATGGAAATGGTCAGTATCTTATTGATTTTTGTTGTGAACATAAATTATTCTGATAAGATTATCGATACTTACAATCAGATAGACTTTATTATAATTTAGGACCATGACAAGTGTATTCTCAATGATTCACGAACATATGCAGGAACAAAAACATCTACAGACCTTAGACTCTAATTTCCAAGTTCAGGCCAACAGAAAATGGATTTACAGATCACTTCAAAATTGGAGAGTTACGTCAAAATATTCGAATGGCAATTTTGCAATGCGTAATGCAGTATTTCTATTTAAAAATCCTCAATTTGATGTTCTTCAATATGTTTTCCTGAATATTTGTGAACATAAATTTCAATATATTTGTTTCATTTGTGTGAAATTTGAGACTTGCATCATTTATGGTTACAGGCTTCTAAACTTTTCCATATTTTTTTTCTCGCACCAGATATATACTTAATTAAGCACTGAGTAGTGACATAGAAAGATCATTGTCAACATAAATCAAATTACTAAATCAGAACAACTTATTGACAGTATCAGTGAGTCATTCAACATGTTGGAATAATACTAAAGTGAACTGAGATTGCTGACCGTCGAATTTGCAATTTGTTTCAGGTGGTCGCTGTTCCAGGGACTGCTTTAAAGGATGGTTTGGCAAAGGCAATGAAGCGACGACAGTTAGACCCAGAGGAATGTCAGGTTTACAGACATGGAACCAGGTGGGGTTTTGTTTTTTTTTTGTTTGTTTTAGTTTGGTAGACTTATATGGATATGTATACATTACCTTCATTTTAGATTCATGAAACCAAAAATCTGGATCTATGAATTTTATTTGTCCCAAGCCTGATCAATCATTAACTAGACCTGTAAATTCTCAGTCAATTAATTGAAATCAGTCAATTTGTCAAATTCAAATATTTAAAAAAAAGGAAAGAAAGAAATAGAAAAAGAAAGCATTCACAAATCGTAGTCGAATGACCGTAAAGTAATTAGGAGTGTTCCACAGCGCTACGCATAGCTCACGGGGACCGTTTATATTAACGATGTATATATTGCCAAGACTAAGCGATGCTTTTTATAAAAGGCGTGTCTGAACACTTCCCTGGGTATTTTCACACAGCCTTCGTTAAATTATTTTTTTACTTTCCAAACCCGTCGTGATCCCAACTGTAGCCAATTTTAACTGAGCCACCGAGCGATATATTTCACTGTTTCATCTAAGCCAAAATTGACCACATTTACCTTGCGAGTCTCAAAAGTATGATAAAGTAAATTGCGAATGCCGGAAGTCCGTTATGTAGACACCTTCAAATCGAAAGTTAGGATAGATTGCTACAAGCACATTTCGATTGCCTCACATTGTAAACAAACGGGTTGACCGTTTCTTCACTGATTGAGTACCTGATTATAAGGAACAATGGTAAGTAGCCTAATTAATTCTCGTGCAAATCAGGACGTTTTCTGCCATTGTTTTGCTCAAGCCCAAGCGAGCTTGCTGTTTTGTGGCGATTTACCTTCATTTCGATTCTTTGAATTTTTCCGCTACGCCTGCCGAAGTTTCTTCTTGATAATTCACTTCTACTTAATAATTCAGTGTATTGGCCAGAAGTCATATTTATTTAATTTTTTTTTCTGTCATTTAATGATTGAAAATCAAGTTTGCTCATTGCTACATTATTCTAATGTTCTCACAATGCCTGAGCTGTTCGTGGATCGCAATTCAGACTTGTCGAGCATCGATAAAGATGTGAGGAATAAATTCAATTGGTCATGGCTAGAAGTTAAAGATGATAATGGTGATTATTTTTCTGACTATGTCAAAAAAATTCCAGAAGCAGGAATATGACTTTGATGAAGTCATCTTTACCTATATTATAGTATGAATGACATGCTTATTTAGCATTCCTTCTTCGTCAAATTATGGCAGTCATACTTCCAGTAAGAAATAACACCCACTATTTTAATGTATTGTATATATCACTCTCCTCTCCAATGATGCCCTTATTTTTTAAAAAATAATTGAAGAGTTTCAGTCAATTTTTATAGAGCTCATTTACAGGTCTAATTAACTTATTTCTCTAGTTTCTAAAACAATAAATCTATTTTATATCTCTGCCTTTTTTCTGGTGCATATTTATTTTATATTTAGGGTAAGGTGCTTCAATTTGGACATCTTACTGTATTCACTGTCTATTTCAATGCCTAGATATAATAAGTATTATGACATGGAGCTGGGTTCAGATTTAACACAGCCAGAAATATTCATCATAAATTTAACTCAATCTCTTTCTTTGTGTACGAGTTTCTCGCATCATTTTTTTCACTAATCAAGGCATCTTACATTTGACCTAGCAATATTAAGCAGCATCATTTACAATATAAATCCGGACAATTAAAAAGGTTTTTCTCATTTTGTTCATAATTGTGTCACGGCACCGAACAAATGAACATTTAGGTGAAAATCTAAAAGACATTCAACCTCCACCCTCGACAACTATCTGACCTCATTGTGCTACCTGTACGTACACTTTTGACTGACCATTTTTTTTTCCAACGAGATACCAATTTTATTTGTGTCTTTAATCAAGCACGCTTTAAGATTATGTTATGTTAAAGATTTGTTTTAGATAAAATCATGTTTTTATGATTCCAAACACATAACAATTATTTTAGATGTTTATTGTTAAACCGTAGACAAGTTTAGACATACAATTGTAAGAAGACCATAAAAGGTTAGGTTTTGTTAATTGAAGTATTTAAATAATATCACCGTACACCAGATATGTTTTTGGCTTAAAAGAAAAACAAGAGAATGCAGATTATAGTGGAATTAATTTAAATGAACAGTTAAGTCACCAAAGCCAAGTTACATGCTTGTAATATTGAATAATATCCATTCATCACAAACCTACCAGTGCAAGTAGGCTAAGTATAGCGGAGTATTGTTATCTCATTTCAAAAATAAATGGTTATTGAATCCGAAATAGTTTGTTAAGAGAGTTGCTTTTTAATACTCTTAACACAGTGCAAAGTATAGTGACATGACTGACTGTTGGGCCAGATCGTCACCGGTAATGCATATATAGTATAGAAAGACATCAAAAGGACAACGAGTGGAAATATCTATGTTGAATTAAACTATTATTAGTTTTGATAAAGACAGAGCACTAAGCTTACAATTATAAGTCCAATATTTATTGCGGGTGCAGTAAAGTTTATATAAACTACATACATACATACCACTGTCCTATCTAAAGATTAGTAAGCAATAGTTGGCGTCCTCTAAAGGATAGAAAACACATGATAAATATTGGCTTTAGGATATTTATGGTTTAAACAGACTAATATGGATTACACGCAACAATATAAAGACATAATTCAAATTATCAACTTTGTCAGTAACATAACATTCTTTCATTTTAAAGGGTTTTAGCCTAGGACTTCATATAGAGGACAGAACCCCGCCCTCTTACTCAATCCTACGGGGACGTTCGTTTTTTTCCTATATAACAGTACCCCTGTCGTCAGGCTTTAATGATATGCAGATGTCGGTGACAATCAAAGGCATTCCTTTCTCGTCTTTCCCCCAGCCTTTTCCCCGTCGGGTGGGGAAGTGATGTCACTTTTACGTCATCAAAGAAATTCCTTAACTGACCGGCTCAAGAGTAAGACGACCGTTCTCCCGACAATACTGTCTTTAAAGTAATGGCTACAGTTAAGATACTGCTATGTACTACGAAGGTAGTATTTCCCACACAAAAACAGTCAAATTTCACACATATCTTCAAGTTGCAGCATGAAACGGAAAGGCAACGAGTAGAATACTGCTATTTTACTAGGAAGAAGTGTCAAGACGTTAAGTCATATTTTGTGTGTGAGTAGTGCTGCCAGATGGCCATGCGTATGATCAAAATTGAC